>NC_056728.1:927575432-927585432 GCF_019279795.1 Protopterus annectens
TTGCCAGCTTTGTACAGGGATTCCTGACATTTCTTAACTCAAATCAGTGATATGGTTTTTGATAAGGGCACCATCTTTGTTACAGTTGATGTAAAAAAAAAAAAAAAACTCTGTACATTCAAACCTCACCATGTGGAGTTAGATTGGTATGAGGAATATTTATTTGATCAAGCTATAATTTCTTCTGAAGGGATTAATGCAGTTACGTTTGGAACTTGTATTAAAGAGCAATTTTATTTACTGTGAAGGACAGTGCCTAAGGTGTGGCCATGGGAGTGGCGTGTGCCCTCATGTTTGCCAATTTTGTCATGTGTTCTTGAGAAAAGACTTTTATTTTTAATAGCTGGTTTAAAAATTCTTGTGAGCTGTGCACTAGATTCCTCGATGATGTCTTTTTTCTGTGGGTTGATGCACCAGAAAGGCTTATGGAATTTGAGTATATAAATAACACAACAGAGTTTTTCAATTTTCTTATACTAGTAATAATGAGAGTGTTATATATTTGGATGTTGAATTAAGGAAAATTTGGTTAAACACCGTTAACTAACTAATATATGTACGAAACCGACATTTTGTAATACATATCTGCAGTATAACAGTTGGCACCCACTACATCAGAAAAAGACTGTACTAAAAGGCCAGCTGGTCCATTTAGCCAGGATGGTGTCTGAAAATGAAGTATTTTTTAGAGAATGTTAAGTTCTGGCAGTTATGTTTGCTAGAAGACGTTATCCTTTTAATTTTATTGCTGCAATTAAGGAAGTAATTAATAAAAGATTGGAAGACATTTTTTGTCTCTCTTACATCAGTGAAAAGGACAGTGTGTGTGCGCGCGCGCGCAGCCCCCATTAAACAGGAATATATGTTTTGGAGGCAATAGGTTATGTTGTGACCTTTACTTTGGATAGCAAAGCAATAGGAGAGTGTATAAACAAGAACTGGAATTTCCTTTTGAATGATGGTACATGTAGGAATAAAACTGACGAATTGTGTATTGTATGTAAAGAAAGAAAAAAAAAAAGGCGTTCAAAAATTATTTAGAAAATGGGGAACATGGATCCCATAGTATTAGCAATAACTGTAGCATGTTTACATGTGGTTGCTGCCCTCAGTGTCCATATATTGCCAAGGGTTGATAAAGTCATTATTGGGGCAAACATATATTTTAAAAGGTAATTTCACTTGTGATTCTAAGAACGTTGTATTTAGCTATTTGTAAGTTCTGCACTGTGATCAATATCAGAAACACCTCTAGAAGGGTAAGAAAGAGAGGATTTATGAGCACTTGCTATTAGAAATAAAACTACAATCGTACTGTTGAGGCGTATTAAAGAATTTATTGTACACAAATTTGAATTCATGGTTCTAGAACAAATCAAATTGGGTGCTCGAGGTGTAGTCAGTGAATACCTAGATGAAAGTAAGTTAATATTGTAAGTTAGATTGAAGGTCAGTAGCTTTCCAGGAATCGGTGATAGTTCTATAAATTCCGTTTTAAAACGGAGATGTGCATAAATTTTACTGAGTCATTACTTTTAATTACTTAATTGTTTTAATAATTAACACAATAGCATTGGTTGGATTAAGTCTCATGATGTATCTGTTTAATAAGTAGTAGGATACATTTTTTTTTTTTTTAGTTCTGATGTAGTTCCACAGATGTTCTATAATACAAAAGTGCTTAACTCATTTTGCTTCATTTTTATCGTGTGTGTAAATGTTAGATTAAGGTGTTTTTTAACCTATACAAGTGCCTGGTTATCTATTCACTCGTTCATCATTGCAGGTGGGTGTTTCATTTTTGGTTCCTGTGTGATTCTGAGTTTGTTCTACTATGTTAGTGAGTACTATGTATAGGACTTTTGAGCCTTTTGTGGCTGTGCTGACTAGTTCCAGATCATTTGCTTGACAAAGTCCAAGAACCTCTGAGCATGTATGTCTGTGGTCATGTATGTTTCCAAGTTGATAGGATAATTAAAATCACTCATGAGTAAGGTGTTGGGCTGTATGGCAAGTGACTCCAGTAAGTCCAGGTATGCAATATACTTTTCTTGTTTTATGGTGGGGGACCAATAGCTAGGTATGATGTGGTAGGGGCTTTGTCTGTAGTTAATTGGACATGGAGTAGCTCAAGAGAGTTGTACTGTCTGACCAGTCTCAAGGTATTTATCCTTAATGAAGATCGATACACTTCCTCTTTTTGTTCTTTCTCATGCTTAATTTGTGGTCTGAATGCATTGAAGACATGTAGCGCTGCACGGCCAGGGTGCTGTCCATGCCTTTGAGCCATGGTGACTACACGGATGTCAGCATCTTCCAAAGTAGCGAATGCTGTTTCTTGTTTAGACTCCTAGCATTAAGCAGCAGTACCTTGAGTTTATCGAGAGGTTTTTGTGTTGGGAGGATAGTTATTTTGGACACTGGTTTAAAAAGGCACAGTAGGGGATGCTAATGCCTTTGCCAGTATCCAACGGCTTAGAGGAGGCTGGCGCAGACCTTCTCTGGGAAACCAGCATGGCCTGTTGACCATGTCTTCCCAGGCTGACAGATGCTGCATCCCCTTGGACTGAGCAGAAGCTAAGCCAATTGTTTAGTCAATCATTTTTTGTTTGTGTTGTGGCATCATCCTTGGAGAAGGTAGAATGGTACTTAAGGTTAGGCTTATACCTGGCTAGTGACGCACAGTGTGAGAGCTTGGTCATGTCTCTCCTCATGTAATCCTGTAAGGTACGTCAAAAGTCATTTGCCCACACATGGACTATGACAGAGTCATACTGGTACTTGTGGTTGAGTGACTTGACTGATTCTGGCAACTAACTGTAACCCTCTACTTATCCAGCGTGGTGAAGGGAACATCTGTGTGTTTCAGTGTAGTCACCTATGACCAATACATTAGGTTTTGTGGTGTTACGCCTTATGGGCTTATTTGATGAGATACTGGTGTTTGTGGTTATGTGCGGGTTTTTTTTTGCATTATTGTGTGTGAGTATTGTTTGGGAGGCCTCTGATCTTTTGGTAAGTTACTAGTGAGTACCTCCACATATGCAGGTTTGTGTGTTTTGTCCTTATTTAGTGTAGGAGCTGGGTTTGTGTGTGCGCACGCACAACCTGTTTGGTATTCGATTTGTTCTTGTGCGAGAATCTTGCCTCCAATTTTATAGTGTAACCATATCTTTCCTATAAAGTATTTGTTTCAGGAGTAAGTGGTTGTTAGTATACATGACACAGTTGCTACATTGCCTCAGCTTACCCATGTCTATCAGACTGGTTGGAGAGATGATGAGAAGCTGCCCATCCATGATAGAAGGCTCTTACTATATGTTTTATTAGGGAATTTTATTTATTTAACATTTGTTAACCGGGAAAGTCAGACTTGGAACAAAGCCAATTTTCAGCAAAGGCCTGGGGAGAAACGCTCCAGATGCATGTCTTTGTAACGTGGGAGGAAACCGGAGCACCCAAAGGAAACCCACACAAATGCAGGGAGGACAAGCAGACTCCGCACAGAAGGTACACCAGCCGAGAATCGAAACTGAGAACCTCTTGCTGTGAGACGACGACGCTACCGCTGCACCACTGCACCATCCAAGAATGGGTTTATTTGAGAGGACTGTCCTAGTAGACGAGTAAAAGAGGGACCTATACTTTTGTGTAAGCCAAGGTTAATCAGTAAGGCTATGCTGCACAACTGAGTTGCTCCAAGAGCAGCAGAAAATCTTGGAAGGGTTTCATTGACAACTGTTTAGGAAAAATCTCAGCTACTATGCTTTTGCCTCTATACAGGGCATTGAAAACTGTCACTGCATGAAGACCAGCACCACACAAATCTTCTTCTTTTGTCTTTTCCCGGTTAGGGGTCACCACAGCGGATCACCCATCCGCTCGTGATTGGCAGTGGAGTTTTACAGTGTCGAGTTGGCAGCCCGGCGCCCAACCTTCCACAGAAGGCACACACTCACACCTAGGGCCAATTTAGAGTGTCCAATCCATCTACTGCATGTCTTTTGGTATGTGGGAGGAAACTGGAGCACCCAGTTGAAACCCACGCGAATACAGGGAGGACATGAAGACTCCGCTCAGAAGGCACCCCAGCCAAGGATCGAACCGAAGAGCCTCTTGCTGTGAGGCGACAATGCTAACCACTGCACCACCATGGCCACCCACACAAATGTGAGGCTTAAACACGAGCAAAGTTTTAGCTAACTTCTAATCAGGAAAGCACGCAAGCTTTCCACCAGCAATCCTCAACTCTATAGACAGGTTAGATCAGCACACTTGCGCCACAAGAGTCCAGAAAAACACCTTCTTAATGTAGAATAGATTGTTTGGAGCCCAAGTGTAACAAGACCACACAAACCACCTACAACTAACAGATTCTGCTGCAGTACAGTCACACAGTATATAAGAGAAGTGCAAAAAAATTCTTAGAGCCCTTTTGTGTGCTTCCCAGCTCAGACACTCCAAGTTAATGCCTACTGCCACTAGATGAGTAATCACAGTCGTCCTATGTCGTCCTAATGTAATAGCACAGTAAAGGAGAGTGTGGAGTGAAATGCTACCACAAACAAAGATAAACATACAGATACAGCAGTGTTCTTAAATATCTTATAAAAGTGCTTCAGTTTGTATAAGTGAGCCATGAGCCACTCAATTCTACAAAATTTATAAAGGCACCAAAAATAAGAAACTTATTAATAAGCCCTCCAGCTAGCAAAACTACATGCAGAAATAGTGTTTCCTCAACCTACGCAGACCAGGCTACCTGAGTGTACTAGATGGAAAATCCTCTGCTCAACTGCTTGCTAGATTATTAAAGTACACTACTTTTTCCAAAAGCTAGCATCAGAATGTGGAGAGAAGAGCCCAGTAGAGGTCACGTTTAGAGCATAACCTGTGGAAGTACCTGCATTGAGAATTACAAATGAGCCTTGGTGAGGGGAGGCCTGCAGCCTTAGAATTTCTTGTTTTAAAAGCCTATTTCCTGGAAGGGCTTTGTAAGCTAAACACTGAGATTAAGAGAGTATTTTAAAGCGCTGTTTGTTTTTGTTACTTTTTGCTCAGTGGGCTGCTGTTTTTTAATGAAATGCTGAATAAACCTATTTTTTTGTATGTCCTGTCCCCAGTGTTTTCTTAAGCTTACTATATATGTATATAGTTGCACAACAGTTTTCCAACCATTGTTTTCTGTGATGGTCTGAATATTTATATTAAGACTGTATAACAGAAATGATTTCTGCAGCTGGGTGACTTTGGTGTGGTTTGCTGTACATACATGAAGGCTTTTATTTGTATTCACAGTTCTGAGACCATTTAATTAATATATAAGTAAGGGTTGTGTGATTACAATGGCCCCATAAAGAGTGTGGGGAATGAAACCCTCCGTGTAAATGTCTTCTTTCGGAGTTATATTTACAGTCAGTGCATAATTTTTTTGTTTTTTAGGGGTGCTGTTTGCCGTTATTTAAATTTACTACAAGTTTTCCAATAGCAAATGTACAGCCAAATGCAATGCATTTGTGATTTGATGTAGCTGAGGTGGGACGGTAATAGACTTTGGTGCAGTTGTGTATTTGTATTGGTCATTATGAGAGGTGAGTATTTTGTTAGTTGACAGTAGATGGTATGTTGATATAATGTTTTTTATAATGTGTGCACATAGATGATCATATGTATGTGTACCTGTGCACATATATGGTTAGTTTTGAAAAAGACTTTTTAAAGTGCTAGCAGTGTACTCCAATGCATGAAATGAGAAAACTGTGCATTTTCTTTTCTGACTGCATTTCCAAAAGATGAGGAATCATTACTTTTAACATAGTCTTTAAATATGTTCCTAAGCTTGTACTCTGTTAAATTACAGCAGTGGCGGTTA
Organism: Protopterus annectens; assembly: GCF_019279795.1. Classification (NCBI taxonomy): domain Eukaryota; kingdom Metazoa; phylum Chordata; order Ceratodontiformes; family Protopteridae; genus Protopterus; species Protopterus annectens. Next base: position 927,581,305 of record NC_056728.1, read on the forward strand.
GCATTAACTGCATTCCTTTGGTGTTGTACGAGTGTTGCTAAGTTACAGGCTACAACTTGCATTCTGTGTATATTTCAGATTGCCAGGTACGAAATGGGCCAGATGGCATTCACTTTACCTTTAACAAAGATGGCAGGCGAAGTGGAGAAGTCTTGATTGAACTGGAGTCAGAAGATGATGTTCAGAAGGCTTTGGCACTGCATCGACAGTACATGGGTCATCGATATGTAGAAGGTACAACTGATGTCAAACTTTATTCTGAATTGTGTGTTAAATATCAGTCCATAAATGCGGAAATGTTAGAGAGGTGTATGTCATTCTGTATGCTTTTCTAGCCTTCAGCTGTAATGCTTATTGTAGATTTTGCAAGGATTGGAAACATTTTAATGACATTATTTCAGCCTCTTAAAAATTATAACAACTAATCTGATATATAATTGATGTCTTGTGTGCAGTTCAAGAGCATTGAAGGTATGCAGTTTACTTTTATATACAATACTCGAAGCTCTCTGTAGTATTCAGAAGCAGTGTTACTAGATGAACACATTTAAATGTGAAGTTGTTCTAGCTCGCCGTTCATTCTTACAGATGGTTTCATAGCTGATCCTTGGCTCTGAGTCGGCCTGCTACAAAGCTCGAGGTCTTCAGATAGCTCGAGGCCAAGTCCCTATCCCATGATGCACCTAGAGTTGCCCCAGATCTAGTTTGCTGCTGCAAGGAGGTTCTCGCTAGCTTTGGCCAGTAAAAACCTTATTTTCTTAAAATATTTTAAAATATTGATAAAACTTTCTGATTTATATCTTTAGGCACTTAGATAAGCTCTTATAGCTCTATGTGTAGTTTTCCTTCCCTTGGTGTGCCTTTTTTTTAAACTAGTGTTTAGCTCTCTTGGCCTCATTTTATTTTAGGCCTTGTTAAATCTTTATTTGTACTGTAGATTGTAGTGTGTGCTTAGAATAGTGACCTTTCTGTCACAGCTTGTTACATTTAATCTTTACAGTTTGAATAGTGACTTTCTTTGTCATGGCTTTAAAATGTATTTATTTTACATTTGTTAACTGGGATAGTCCATCTGGATACATGTCCATTTTCAGTGGAGAAGAAAAAACACAAATTAGAGAAAACTCACTTTTAATAACAAAACAAAGCTTTCGGGAATAACCCTTCTTCAGTGCTTTTAGAATAATAAATAAATTCAATACATTCATATATTTATGTATATAATTAACATGAACACATGACACAGCCAACCTATCTTCTTCTTCTTCTTCTTTCGGCTTTTCCCGGTTAGGGGTCGCCACAGCGGATCACCTTGTCCGCACATTGATTGGCAGTGGAGTTTTACAGTGTCGAGTTGCCAGCCCGGCGCCCAACCTTCCACAGAAGGCACACTCACACGCACACCTAGGGCCAATTTAGAGTGTCCAATCCACCTGCAGCATGTCTTTGGGATGTGGGAGGAAACCCACGCGACCACAGGGAGGACATGCAGACTCCGCACAGAAGGCACCCCAGCCGAGGATCGAACCGGAGAACCTCTTGCTGTGAGGCGACAATGCTAACCACTGCACCACCGTGGCCGCCCATGACACAGCCAACCTATAAAAAATCTAAAAGCACACTAATTAAAATTCAGTCACTTAAAGTTTAAAGCACCAAGCGTAAGAAAGAACTTTCATGGAAATATAAATACGTATATGTTAACATGACCTAAAAATCATATATTAATACATCAAATGATAAAAAATGCATACATACTATCTATATCAATGCATTATTATAGTATTAATATGTATTTATACCAGTCTAAATAATGATGTTGCTTCTGTTTAAAATCTAAAACAGGCTTAATAGTAATCATATTATTTATACCTGGTTTCTTTTCAGCGTTTAGTCTCTTAATCTATCTGTATTCTGCCATATCTAATTTATTGATCATATCTCCCAATCGCAGATTCTTATTTATTATTTCAAGTACTTTGAATTTAAAATTATGTGAATTACTAGTCTCATTTCTATGTTGTACTAAAGCGTTTGTGGATGTATTCCTTCTTATTTCGGACTTGTGTTAAATTACACAATCTTTTAAGGCTCTGGAGCATTTCCCTACATAAAAACTTGTGCATTGTATACACGTGGCTAGATACATCACCATTGTACTTCTACATGTAGCTTGATATTTCATTTTGTATTCAGTTCTTTTTGTTGGAAGTATAAACACTTGTACCAATATCTGTACAGCAACTGCAAGCATAGCACGGTATTGTACCTGGATTAGAAGGTATAATTTGTACACAGTCTCAAAATCTTTATAGCACAATCTCCTTTTTAAATTATACTTATTTCTATGTAATAATCTGGGCTTGATTCCCAGTAATCTATTTAATTCTGGCTAAGCCATCAAAATACACCAATTCTTCTTAATAATTGACTCACCCTCCCTAGTCATTTTACTATAAGTAGTTATATATCTTAGTATATTATCTGAATTACTAGCCATAATTTCCAAGGTCCTATGTTCCGCAAAATAAGGAGATGCATAAGTTTTTCTATTATTCAGAATGTTTTCCCTCATTTCATTTATATATCTCATATCATAACCTCTGCCTAAAAATTCATGACAGCTGAGGTCCATCTGCTCTTGACATGTTTCATCTTCCGTGTTTAATCTACTTATTCTTAGCAGTTGGCTTTTAATAATCCCTTTGAATACATGATACGCACGCATGCTTTTTGCATGTGTGTACCTATTTACTTGTATATCTTTCTTATAAAGACATGTCTCCAAATTATTATTATGGCCTCTATATAACTCAACATCTAAGAAAGATATTTTAATCTTAGAGTATTTAATCGTGAATTCTAAAAAATCTGTTGTACTGTTCAAATAAGAAACAAAATTATTTAACTCTTGTTCATTGCCCTGCCATAGAAGAAAGCAGTCATCTACAAAATGCTGATAAGAGTACAATATTCTTATATCTATTATCCGTATTAAAAATATTTTGTGTATCCCATTGATTAAGTACAATATTAGCGTATGTATTTGCTGTGGGGAGTACCCATGGCAACACCAGATAACTGTAAATAAACTTGTTTTACTAAATAAAAAAAATTTTTCTCCAATACAGTTTCTGTTGCGCTGCATATAACTTCAACATCTCTCACTTTCATATTCGAATTAGTACATAGAATTTCACGAATAGCGCTAATGCCCTAAGAATTTGGTATAACAGTAAAAAGTGAAGCTATGTCCATAGTTACCATAATAAAATTAGTATCCCTGTTGTTCTTAAACCATTCATAAAGTTTCCTTAAGAAATCTCCTGCATCTTTTATATAACTAGGACATAGTTTCAAATATTTACTTAATTTTTCTTGAACAAAAACTGATAAAGGTTCAGTTGTTATTGCCAACCAAACAGCGGTTCAATGCCACTGTAGGAAAGAGAAAGAACAACAGTCCCTTATTGAACAGCAAGCAGGGATGCAGCAGTCCCATGCCAAGCAACAAGCAGGGACACTTCTGAGTGGTAAGCTGAATTCGTCTGTTGTAAATTTATCAACCATGACTTTGATGATATTGTTGGCCTTCTAAATAAAGGGCTTCAATTTATACCAGCTGGTAATGACACTATTGTTGAAGCGTTAACTGATTTATAAGTATTCTCTAGAAATGTTAGCTTAAAAATGTTATATGGTGGAGCAAGTAATGGAGTCTATGATAAATTAAAAAAGAAAAGCACATTTATTCCTAATAATGCTCTACTGTAGATGCCTTTATAGCTATTTGTGAAAAAGAGTTAAGACGATTATATATGACAAAACGAAATGTAAAATGAACTTAAGTAAATATAATATGACATACCATGAACACCTTGCTTTAAAAACCTTGGTTGGTAATAATAACATAATTATTAAAGCAGGCAGATAAAGGAGGGGGCAATTGTGTTTGATAAAGATAATTATAATACATTGATGTTTGATTTTTTAAATGATGGGAAAGTCTTTAAAGAAATTTCATATGCTGCATTGAAGAAGATTATTAGTGATGTTAACATGTTTATTTATGATTTACAGACAGGAGGTGATATCACCTTAGAGTTATTTAATTTTTTGACTGTCTCA
>NC_056728.1:927600432-927645432 GCF_019279795.1 Protopterus annectens
ACTTGCCTAAGATATGAACTTTGTACTCGTAATAAGTTAGAAAATGCAGGACACAGTTTTTGGGCAGAGACAAAAAATGATTGATTATTAAGAGTTGTAGACATTAAATAAACTCTACTGTACACAGTGTGTAATCTCAAAACATTGTAGTCAAAACAAGTGAATAGGTTCAAAACTATGTACTAGGCTAATGACCACCAGGACCTTTATAAGCCGGGCCATGTAACCCACCCAATTGTGGGTTTTTTAGGAGGGGGTTATGTTAGGAAGTTTCTAAACATTATGGGGGGTGGTATGACAGTTTGGGCATAGTTACTGTCTGCCTCTTTTTATCAGAGACATTGGGGGCTCACGCCCAGGGTGAATTTCTGATTTCCCTTCCATTGGTCAAGGCTTTAGCATGATTGACTTTAAAGGCTTCAGTGTGGTATTTCAGTAGGAGAAACTTTATTAAGTGGTATTGACATGAAAGAAAATTTTAAAATGCAGATTATGTACAAAAGTACAAAAAAGGGGATGAGGTAAGGGAAGTGAGTGCTGAGGAGGGGGATATGAGGCTGTGTTGAAGCAGGGCCTGTCTTACTTGGGCTATTGAGGTAAAGGCCATTACACATTCTTTTTTTCTGGTAACCACAAAGACTGGGAACCTGAGATACATCCTAGATCTCAGAGGTCTACTCTTACCACAAGGTGCAAATTCTACATGGTAGCTCTCCAAGTTGTTTTCCCATCTCGTATTCAGAGGAAATTGAGTTGTTTCTTCGACCTTCAAGACAAACCATCTGCACGTAAAATGACACCGATGTTTCATTCATTACTACCTTGGCTGAGACCTTTAACTTCACAGTGAACTTTTTATCCCTTCTTTGTTGCTTTAATATTAGCAGTGTGTCTTGGGTGTCATTACAACTTATCTCAGAATAAATGTTTTCATACATAGAAGATTGGCTGCTTGTAACCGTTTCTGTAAAAGATGTATTTTGTGTCAGAAAATGGTTTTATCATTTTTTTTTTCAGTAAACATGGAATGCTGGTCAGCATTTCAAAATCAAATCAATTTCCAGTACTTTCCCTTAACTTCCTGGGTTGCTGTTTAGATATTGTCAGAGTAAAGGCCTTTCTTCTCTTTGCTGTAGTCCTGTCATATTTAAGTGGAGTCTGAGTCCTTTCTGTCATGTGACTTTTAGATCTCTTGCCAGCAGTCATCCCTTTGTTGCTTTATGCTTGCTTGCATATAACAATCTGATGATAATGGAGAACATTGGACTGTACCAGTGTTTTTGCATAGCTGTCAAAATGCTACGGCATAACATGCTGACCTTTTCTGAAGCAGGAATTGCTTCATGTAGTCTTTTTGATTCCACCTTTTTCTGATATTCACTTAAAGCTCAATAATATAGAGAAATGTTGGCTGCTATGGTGGCATAGTGGGATAAAGCCCTGAGTACAGGGTTCAGTTAGCCGCTCGGGAGACTGACTGAGTGACAGGGAAATGATGGGAATGCCCATCTCAGGTTGGAGGGTGCTCATTAATAATCTCCCTAAGGGGAAGCATGATCTGAAGAGGGAAGTTGCCCTCAGACATAATCAATGAGAGTGGGGAGAAGGGGGAAATGGGTTGGATAGGTCATGAAAAAAATGTGCTGTATTGTCAGCACTCTGGAAATGTTTGCATTACTTAATGTTTCTATAGTAGATGGAGCTTTTCTCCCCGGGCCTTCATTGAAAACGAGCACTTCTTGGCCCAGTGGACTTCCCCGGTTACCAAACTGAAATAAATAAGAATGCGTGTGCCCATTGGCAAGACTGATCAGTGCTCCCATTGTAAATTCTCCATTACTTGTATAAATTAGTTTGGTAGTTGGTTAACATAGTGATATACTGGCTACTGATCCATTACCCTCAACTTCTTTGATCAGGAAACCTGAATGAATCTAAAACTAATGGGTGGAAAAGGTCCAAATCAGGTGCGTTTTTTTTTAACCATTACTCCTAGGTCACATTAAAGACTTTGCTTCATTCTGCATTTTTCTGAACAATTAGCATGAAACTCTTAATATCAAGCAATATCAGTGAGCTATTGGGGGGGGGGGGGAGTATTTAAGAGGACCATGTTAATAGATAGACAAAATCAGGAACATCTGAGAAATAGTACCAAACTGACACTGTTTTTAACCTCTTCAGAACTGACAACATATCCAGAAATAGTTAGGGACCCTTTTTTTTTTTTTTTTTTTTTTTTAACTATTAGTACAATTCACTTGAGAAGCTGGCATATTAAGAGAAGAATATGAATTGACATGCATTTTCAGAAGTAAAAGAAGTCTGCAAGTCTAATTATTGTCATTTATTGGGTGTAACCCAGCTCCTTTTCTGCCTAAATCTTCCATTTTATGACCGATTTATGAGTACTTGAGCTAAACTAGGATAAAATCAAAGACTCTATCACTGAGAGTACTGCTTGGCTAGCTTTTTTTTAATTTGCTTATATCACTTTAGCAGTAGAACAGTTTGAGGTGATAATACAGAAGACTACATCTTGCATAGCCATGTCACGTGGTATTCTGGATCTGCACGTAATAGTCCAGTGTTTTCCAATATCATTAAGAATCCTGCACTAGATGTTGAAATCACAGTAGTTCCTATATCAAAGCTCTTTGAATAACTTCATCTTCATGCCCAGTGTTAGATGCAGGACTGTTGTCTTGTAGACCAACCTCAAAATCTCTTGGTATGCTGCCCCCTTTCAGAAATCCAAGCCAAAGTCTGACGTAACTGCATGTGCTTCATTATTGACTGGAGATCTCATTACAAAGCCTATTCAGTTTGTACATCTAGCTCACACTAGACTTTGGTTTACACTTCATTTGTTTGCTAGCAATGGCATTCATATCATGCCGTAGACAGATTACCTTCTTTCTGCAAAGGGACTATTTCCTGCTTTATTTGTATAAACCAGGATAAACTATATCCCTAAATGTGAGCAAGTACCATTTCTTTCCTTACACCTTCTTACTCCCCTCTTCACTTGCTTCCTTTCTTCTAATTCTCTTGCCTGACTTTCTCTCTAAATATACCATAAACCTGTTTTTCCCTCACTTCATATTACAATTCCTATTTGTGTTAGACTAATTTACCTTTAATTTCTCTAGAAACTGTCTAAAATTTCTCTAAATATTAAATGACTATACCTTGCATCAATTCTTAACCAATGTTTTTATATGTTTATTTTTGAAGATTGTAAAATGATTGTTCTGAAATGTTTTGTAATAATTTGGAGTTTTTCTTCCTGGTCTTCTACCCAGTCGGATTTTCCCAGTAATTTCAATAAGTAAATAAATTAAATATGTAAGTGGCGATGTATGAAAACATACAGGGAGAGAGATGGGCTTATATTCCCTATCTAGAGGACGCATTTATCAGAGAATGAACTCTAAACTGCATTTTCTCTTTCTTTGTTGTTCACATACTGTGTGTAGACAGTTCCCTGATGAATTGCTACACCAGAGTTTTTCTCATTCTTCATGAATGTCCACTGCCACCCACAACTGAGCAACACATACTTCATGTGTGGAGTGGCTCTGTTGACAAGTCATTTTATGTCCCTCATCAGTGCTTCATGCTAGGAAAGTTGGCTGCTGTCTCCTTTGTCAGCCTTTCTACATCCATGTCTAGATGGATTTATTTTTTATTTATCTTTTCATTCATTATGCTTCATATTACTTTGTCTAAACCCAGTTAAGTCTTTTATTCTTTGGTTTGGTCCCATTTTTTTTTTTCATCCCTTCTGTGTTGAGGTGTTGAGTGCTTTTCCATATTTGGGGAACCTCTACACAATAAACAGTTCTAGCTTATTTGTGTGCCCCTCCCATTTTGTAGGGTGCTCAAGCTTAGAGTTTAGCTCCTTTAGTCCTACAGTAACCAGGGCCCTTGATTTCTCTGAAAAAGTGATCAGTACTCTGTCGTTGAATCGCCCACCGATACAGATGTTCTTCAGAAAGGTTGACGCAGAGAAACAGTTAGTGCCAGATCCATGGACTAAAACGAAATGCTAAGAAATGCATAATAGTATCCTTCGGGAAGTCATTCACCAGTGGTAACTATCTTATTGACAACACACCCCTAAGGGTTGAACCATTAGTCTGGGACTTGGGGACACACACAGACCATAATCTAGCCTTTGACCATCATGTGTCTACAGTAGTGAGGGAATCGTTCCATGTCGTGCAACTTGCAAACAAAGGTATGGCATCTAGGTCCAAGGAAATCATTGTTACACTGTATTTGGCATTCATCAGTCCTATCATTGAGTACAGTGCCCCCTTTGGTATGTACCTAACCAGGCATAGCCAACAGTTAGAATGTTCACAGAGGTTCCTCACTAAAAGACTACAGGGCATAAGTAACCTGTCCTATCCAGACTGCCTCAAGACACTGTCCCTGAATTCTGTCTCCTACAGGCTCTTGAGGGGAAATCTATGCTTGGCGTACAAGGCATTGTCAAACCCCACCCCGATGGACCTCCTGCATATCTGCAAAATAAACAGCACCAGAATTACTCATTCTAAGCACTTAAACCTTGCCTGTGATATAAACAGGACCCGATGAAGAGAGAGGTATTTACAGGACAAGCTAACATAGTACCGTATTTCTCCGTAAGTAAGACCTAACCAGAGAATAAGGCCTAGCATGGTTTTCCGGGGTTCATAGGTTCATAGGTTCATAGGTTCATACTAGGCTATCTGCCCGAGGGCATTTACAAGCCTAGCCCATCGTTTTGTGGCTTACGCCACCCCTTTAGTATGGGGAACTATACCCCTTATTTTGCTGTGCCTCTGTCGAGCAGTGACACTGAGGTAATCCCTGGGGTATATCTGCGATCTCCCATCCATTGGTCAAGATTTCTCTTGAACAAGGCCAGCGAGGTGCTCTGCCTCACATGTACCGGGATTTTGTTCCACAGCGGGGTGGTCATGATATAAGCCCTACCCCAAAAATAAGCCTCAGTTAAGATAGTCAACAACACGACGGACGTGTTGAATTATAAAATAATATTATTGACACCTGCTGACTGTGGTTATAGTACTCTGCTCACCATTTTCGGACCATTCAGATACCCAACCTCTTCTCTTTGCAGAAAGTCATAAGATTCTTTCCCTGGGAGTCCTTCACGATTCTTACTGTAACCCTAATCCTCACTCACACTTGACGTTTGAGATTCTTGGCCCATAAACACTGGCAAGTGTACTTTGATTGGTCTGGATAGGACAGGTTACTTATGCCCTGTAGTCTTTTAGTGAGTAACCTCTGTGGACATTCCAGTTGTTGGATGTGCCTGGTCAGGTACATACCAAAAGGGGCACTGTACTCAATGAATGATAGGACTGATGAAATCTTCCACCCTCTGTAACTACTCTACCTTCCTGCAGCCTTTTCAAGACTGCACTCAAATTCCACTTAAATTTGCACTGGCTTGGTCCTTGTTCTAATCCAGACTAACACCCCCCCCCCCCCCGGCCTAGACTCTTAACCCAACTATACTACCGCCACTACTAACCACAGTCAGAAATAGCTAGTTGTCTTTACATACTTTAACATCTTGTCTGACAACTTTGTTACTAATATTATAAATGATAAGAACTATCTTAACTTGCAACATTTTCTGTATATACTGTTAATAATCAATATCTTGTATTAAAGCCAACAGCTTGTAATGTTTACTATTGCTGCAATTTTGTATCTCTATCATGTACATGATGTGGAGCTTTTCTCCCCGGGCATCTGCTGAAAAAGAATCTGCATCTAGTCGGAATTTCCCTTTAAACAAATGTAAATAAAGTACAGACAACGCACGTAAAACATGCGCACTTGATAACGAATGGGTGTGGTTGTTAACCATCACCATTTTTGTTGCCACTCCTGTCTTGTAAGTCTTCAATTACCCCCCCCCCCCACAGACAAGATGAGTGCAAAAAAAGAAAGGGCTATTCCATCGAGTACAAGAAAGGAATTGTGGAGGACTCCTGGGGGAAAGAATCGGATGGCTTTCTGCAAAGAGAAGTTGGATCTCCAAATGGTCCGAAAATGGCAAACAGAGTATGAGGTTATCTCAGTCAACAGGTGGACGAGGGAAATGCTAAGAAGTGCAAGTGTGGATCAGGTCAGCAACCATTATTTCCTGAGCCAGAAGACATCATCTGTGAATGGATTGCTAACAGGAGAGCAAAAGCTTTGGGCAGGGCTGATATTCAAGCATTTGCCCTTGCAGTGGCACCACAGTTAGAAATATCCCCAGAAGAATTCAAAGCATCACAACATTGGCTGGATGGCTTCCTTCAGCAATATGAACTGTCTCCAAGAAGATAGACAACACTGTTCAAGCTGGAAGATACTGAAGTTTTTAAACGTGCACTTGCATTCAAGTCCTTTGTTAATGGCATTGACTTTTCTAAGTACCAATTCTCCAACATGATTGCTGTGGATGAAACTGCAGTGTTTATGGGCCAAGGATCTCGAACAACAATTGATCAGAGGGGTGCCTCGTCAATCTACATTCCCTCCACTGGTTACGAAAGTGCACGTGTTACCTGTATTTTGGCAATTCATCTAGATGGAAAGAAAACCTCACTTCTAATCATTAGTAAGGCAAGAAAGATAAGATTGAACGTGTTGCAGGCATTTACATTCTTGAAACCGAAAAAGCCTGGTGCACACAAGCAGTTATAAAGAAGTGGGTCGATGTAATGCTGCCACTTGTTTTGCGAGGTGGCGAAAGAGGTCTACTAGTCTGGGATACAGCCAGCTTTCACCACGGTAAAGACATGAAGAACTTCCTTGCACAGAGAAGAATACATCAAATAATGATTCCCACAGGAATGACTGCCTATCTCCAGACTCTTGATATTGCAGTAAACAAGCCATTCAAGGACGATTTGCGCATGGAACTTAATGACTACATTGAAAATGGAATGGAGAGAAATCGGCGTGGAAACTTTGTGAAGCCTAGCCTGCAAGAGGACGTGACTTGGGTGAAGAATTCATGGGATAAAATCACTGACAGCTGTGTTGCCAATGTGCTACGAGCAGTCTACATGGACAAGCCGTGCTCATTTAAGAAAAGCTCTCTTGCGAGGCATGCCAGATTGGGGCCAATGGTTCTACAGGAAATGGAGTCGCAAGAAATTCAGGCCGGAATTCAGGGGTTGGAGACTTATGACAATGTTCCAGAAGAAGATGATATGACTGTATTTGAATAATTTTTCTGTTATCGGGGCAACAGAATGGATTGCTTCTGCTGCCAGCAAGCTCTTGTCAGTTTTTGACTTTATTGTATTAAGGTAACGTTTAATTATCAAGGGAGTAATTACAAAGTAAGGCCACTAGTTCCCAGATTTCATTTTTATGACTTTCTAGCATTCTTCTGTTATGGTTTGGGTAAGGAATAAAGAAAGCATCACCACTCAAAAAGTGGCAGTTTGTTATTCACCTGTTTTATTCCCCTCCTCCAATACACATGTATTGAGATTTTTCTGCACTTTCTGTTAAGCATGAAATGTATTGCACTGTGAAAGCCAAGGTGTAGATACCGAAGTTGAAATGTTTGTTGCACTGTTTATGTAGAATTCTCACACAACTGTTAACATGTTACCTAGAACTGTTGCCCACTAAAGGAAAAGCACCAAATAAATGTCGCTTTGTGTACATGAAATACATGTCGATTGTTGTAAGGGTGGGTGGGATAAGGCATCCACTGATGATAAGCCCTAATGCGCATTTCGGTGGGGGGAAACGTATAAGACCCGGTCTTGTTTTTGGGGAAATATGGTACTCGCTTAAGAAAAGACTTTTATTTCAACCTGATGCATCTCTGAACTGCAAACCCGGTCTGCTGAGCAGCCCTTTTCAATCTGTTACAACAACAGGATCTTCCAACTTATTAATTTTAACTTTATTCTTAAACTAGACATAGAGAAGTGGTGCTGTACTAAACTAAATGCGGTTGTTTTCAGGGGATAAATGTGGAAGGGTAAGTCTAGTATGAAAGTGTATTTCAGTAAAATGTACAGAAAGCTTTATTAAATTGAGGGTAAGTGTAACTGTTTTTTATGAAAACTGAATGAAGCAGTGGTTGCTGCCGTCAGTAAATTTTGCAGTATGTAAAGTCTGTGGTACAGAATATGCAGTTGCTTTCAGTGAAATGCAACAGAGCTGCTCAAGAGGTAAACTACCTTTTCAAGTTTCCATACATTTGCAGTGCTTTAAACTTCTTCCTTCTTTTTGAAATGTTATTCCAGGTCAAAAGAATGCATCACATTATTGGAATCCTCCAATGGTATGCCACTGTGAAAACAAGACTGTCTTCATTCATCTTGAATAATAACAAAAAATACGGTCTATGACTTAAGTAGAGCAAGAGGAATATTAGCCCACTAGTCAATGTCTTGATTTTGGATAGGGCACAAAGGAATGGCATTCCTGAAGCAGCTTGAGGATATGTGTATTGAACTGGTATAAACACACCTGCTAACCTCTACATGTGGAGCAGTTCCTACCCTATAGATATTTAATGGTTGGCTTATTTTAAAAGAGAACAGTTATTGTTTTTCTGGTTATGTCATAAGTGTCTTTAGGCAGTGTTACTATAAATATCAAGAATGTGGTGTTGGAGTTATCATTCACCACTCTTGGAAAATATTTTCCATTTATGTGCAAAATAATCCTGGGCAAGTTTCAGTTACTGTTGGTAATGCTCCACCCAAAGGGACTAGGATCAGTCAGCAGTGGGTGAAATCCTCCAACTTTCATCACTAAGCTGTACAGTGTAAGACTTACACAGGTCTGGCAAGTGTTAGCTGTTGGCAGACATGCATGTTTACTGTATGCTGTGGCTATTTGCCCTTCACATATTATATGGTGGTCAGTGATGATTGTGAGACTACAGCCTCTGACAGTCGTATACTAATGTGCCTGTAGCTGGGATTGTATTCCTGTTTGTCACATGCTAAATTGGTGCCAGATTTGTGGATGTAAAGCCCATATTGTGCTGTATGAAACTGGTTTGCACGGAGTAGAAATTCTGAACTGAATTTCTATAGTTTGCAAAACAGTTTTATTAGTAATGTCATTGCAGCTGTATGCTGACTTAGACCACAATACTTTGCCCATATCAGTACAGGGTACTTCCATTAAGAAAGCATGTCACCTTTTCAGGAGAAATACATATGATTTTTACTTTTTGTGTAGTGACAATTTAATAAATATATATATTCTGGACATAAAATTGAGTTTGGTGTGTTATGTACCATGTGGAACTATGATATTGAAATAGCAATGCATGCCCAGTCTGAAGTCAGATATCCACACCTAAAGGAAAACTCATAATTCAGTATGCTATACTGTGGTAGTGAATGCCTGTGAAACCCTGCATCTGGTACCTATGTATAAAATGACATGTTGGTTTCCCTTTGAGTCTGAGACTTCTTGATAAATATTTCACAGAATTATACGTGTATGGATAGCCACATAATGCATTTATGAGTCCACTAGCAATTTCAGGGCAGATGAGTCCTAATTTTGTATGCAACACATTCCCCTTCACAGCAAATGTTGCCTCATTTCTGGGAGTGAGTATAATTTTTATTTCCTCATATTATACCTTACTGGATACATTCTGGACAAGTGCTGTGTGATGAGTTTTAGCAGAAGTCCTGTACTTATACCTCAAGATGTTGAATGTAATGCAAAATGTGATGGGTCCATAGATTCTTATTAAGCTTGCATCCAAAGAAATAATTGAGAAGCTCTGCTGCATCACCCAGTTCTAATGGGATACTAAAAAGATCCCCCTTTAAGTACATTTTCCCTGCATATCTTAGCTGAACAATTGTAATCACCAAATCAGTCACCCTGACAGTTTTTAAAAATAGCTAAGTAAGTACACTGCATGATATGCAAGGCAACTTATTCTACAAATGAGAAATACATTAGGTTTATTTTATTTTTTATTTTATGCCTATTTGTTAACCACGGTAGAACACTGATCCCCAGTGACCATTTTTAGGCTTAGCCTAGAGAAATAACAATATTTATTGGAAAACTAGAGTACAAAGTAGTATTGAAGTAACTTGCAATATGACACCTTGTATTTTACCACCAAAGATCTAAGGGGGAACAGGAGTATTTTTCAGGTAACATATTGGGTGTTGAATCACCGAAGTGATGTGTGTAGCTCAAATCCTCCATTGATATCAGCTTCTATGCCAGAGACATATATACCAAAGAGGAGATGGCACAGGACAGAGCCCGGAGTTATACCACTGGGGCTGTATGCTGACTTAGACCACAGTACATTGATCATATCTATACAGGGAGTTTAATCATAGCATACTTCCATTAAGAAAGCACATCACATCCCTGATCTTAATATGGTTTCTGTAACATAGCCTGTTACTGATCCAGAAAGCCATATATGGGCTTCTATTGAGTTGCAAGATAAATCAATAATTCCAGCACTGGGAATAGTGTCAGAGGCTTTGGCAGTACCCATGTAGGCAGCATGTATTTTATGCCTCCTGTGAAATGTTGTATTTGGTACCTATATACAAAAGGCCTTATGCCAGTACCCTTGGAGACATCTTAACAGAATATTCAGGAGAACGGCACCAGGATCTCCAGCTGCAAAATGCATGTATAATTGCCAAACTATACTTGGGGATTTCAGTGTAGCTGTATGCAGAATTTGACTGCAGCACATTTTAACTCGTAGCACATGGCAGGAATTGGGGATCAACAGTTAGAAAACTCAGTTCTGATGCAACAAACATTGTCTGCTTGTCTGTTGTAATATATAGAATTCTTATTTCTGATTATGACGACAGCTCACTAACAATATATTCTAGACATGAGTTGTATTGCTGCCTTGAGTCGAAGTCAAAACAACATGTGCCCACCCCCCAAAATGTTAGGCATATTACTATAACATGTTTGTCTGATTGCAGAGAAAGTAAAAGAAATGGTAGCAGTAACTTATTTAATTCAACTTGCTGTTCTCATTCACCTCCCATGTGTGTACTGCTACCTCTCTCTACAGATGTATTGGACATTCTTCCAGTATTTATTAATATTAAGACCTGCAAAAGTAAAAAGTATTCTAGTCGTATGATCAGAAATTACTGGGTAAACATTGCAATTGCTTACTTGGAGTACCTAATCTCAAGTGTTTACTTCACACAGCAACAGGGCATGGATTGGCTAGCCATAACCTATTACTTGGTTGGCGGGAAGAATCCATGCTGACAAATGGCATATCTTACTTCTGGGTTCTAATTCCCATTTATTTTAATGGGGTAGTTATTTAGTTGGTGCAATTATTTTACTAAGATGTGCAGAGGGTGGAAAAGTGTTTTAACTGTATTCCTGCTGATTTTTAAAATAAAGTAATATGTTACAAATGAGTTGTACCAGCCATTTTTACCATTGCCTGTAATGCTGAGATAAATTGTAATCTGTAGTTAAAGGATTAATGACATTGGCTGCAGCTTTACTTTAACACTTTTCTCTCTCTTAAAGCATTTGCATTAGTTAATTGAGTTGACTGTGTTGAACTTGATCAGTTTGAGCTTTAAGAACTGGTCTGGTTATGTTTAGAGTTTTATTTAAAATGTCATCTGTCTATATATTAGATGACTTGGTAACTGAGGATGTTCTTCGTATTTCACTGTTGCAGTCATCACATTTCGGTTATCTGCCTGCAGGTAGCCCTCAGTCGGCCTGAATACCAGAGTCTTGGGATTTCTGCATCGGATGCTGTCGCTTCTTCAATAACGTCAGGTTGTCAGGGCTATAAAACATGCAGCTGATGCCATTACTTCAGCTTTACTTGCCGTGCAGTGTCCGAAGCAGAAGCAGTTTGCAAGTGCTGGTCGGCCATCTCCTGAAATTTTTGTTTTTCAAGTTTCAGACCTGAAGTCTTCTAAAAGATAAGTACCCCGTTGCGGATTCTGTTTTCTTGCTCTAACTGATGTCAGAAAAGGTTAATTGTCTTACCTGTGGAAAGCAAATACCTCACAGAGATTTTCATTCTTACTGCGTCACCTGTTTAGGCCTAGACCACTACTTACCTCACTGTCTGTTTTGTGCCTTGTTCAACGCCCGAACTATTCGTCATCGGGGTATTTTTTGTCACTAAATTCTTTCGCTCTCGTTCTCCGTATTCCAAAATGGCTTTGATAAGCCATCCGATCTTCCGCAAAAACGTAAGGATAAAGACAGAGACCGCATAGGTCCAAAACAGCTGACAACGCTTCTGTTAAGCTAGTTGCCAGTCCGCCGGTACTCAGTGAGGCACTTCAGCAGCCCCTGATACCCGCTTCTACAGATTCGCAGGCCTGTACTGAGACCCATTCGGAGTCCGGTATGTCGCGAGATGCTGCTTCGATTATGGAACCTGCGGATGTCTCTACCTTGGATGAGTCCGGAGTCACTGTGCAGGCACCGGCTTCTGAAGGTGTATTTAGGCCTTCCGATTTTCATATTAAACAGACGACTTTGTTTCAAACCAAAAATACTGAATTTCTCAGGCCCAGAGAAAGCACTTATGCCTAGGAAACTGACGACCAAAGCACATTCTCAGGCCCACATGCCTCAGAAACAAATGCTTAGAATGGCTGAAGATCTTATTACTTTAATTAGGGAAAGCCAACCTTCCCCCTCAAAAAGACCTAGAACTGATTTTCCTTCTGATTCTTCAAATCATGAGTCTGTTGACTGTGATCCTTCCGATTACCAGGACATACCCTTATCTACCTATGAGGATTCCATTCCCTCTGCTTCTCCACCAGATTTTTCTTTAGGTGAAACCCTGCATACCCTTAGAGAGCATTTCTGCTGGGAGTGCCAGGACTACCCACAGTCCAAAAAGAGACTCTGGGAATTTTTAAACTTGTCTCAGCACAGGCCTCTAGCTATCCCTCCTGTTCTGGAAATTGTAGATGTCTTCTTGGAATCCAGCCTTACCCCTGATACTTTGCCTCTAGCTCAGAGGAAACCTGACAGGTACTACAGAGTACCTGACTCCACAAATTCCTCTTTAAGAATCCTACTGCAGATCCAGAGACCATTTCACAGGGACCTAAAGGCATTAAGGCTACAACAGCCAAAAACCCTACCCCTTCAGACAGGGACTGTAGGACTTTAGACGGAAGGGGGTAAGAAGGTATACACCTCTGCTACTCTTGCCATCAGGGCTTTAAATTGCCAGTTTCATATGTTAAAGTATCGCCAACATATTATGGAGCTAATTAAACAGAAAATGATGCTGATTCCTGATTGTGCAGAACATAAAGATTTACAAGAGTTAATGCATTCTGCTAACCAAGTTGGAAAACATACTTTGCAATGTGGTTTTGATGCCTTAGAAGCATCTTGTGGGGTTGCTGTCACTGGGTCTGTTCCTAGAAGGCATGCTTGGCTTAAGGAACAAATCTTGCCAGACCATGTTAAAGCAAAATTACTAGATGCACCATTAAACCAAGAATGCCTGTTAGGCAATAAAGCAGAAGTCCTCAAAAAGATGGAGGAAGAAGCTAAATCTATGCAAACTGTTAAAGATTTCCTACAGATACAGCCACCTAGATTCAGTAGGCTTGGCCTTCTAAAAATGGTCCTTTCCAGTCCCTCCCAGACCTTCTCAGTCCAAACCCAGGGACAGCAGACCACCAAGAGTACAGTCTCAGGGTATGCACAGATCTAAGCAATGGAGTGCTCCCACCTCTAAAACGGGGAGTAGTAAGCCACCATCCTATGGTAAAATCTTGCAATGACTTATCCTTAACTCTTCCAAGCCTTGCCCAAGTACTTGCACCTTTATGAGGAAAACTTGCCCTGCATGCAAAAAACTGGGAGTATATCACATAGGATAGATGGGTCTTGAACATTGTATCCCAGGGATACAGATTCATCTTCCACTCACTGCCAACCCCAAGTGGATGGCCAGACCTCCCCCCAAACCAGTGGGCAGAAGCCCAAAAGCGCAAGTACTTTTCTCTTCTCAGTATCGAGGCTATTCACCCTGTCCCAGCAGAGCAAAAGGGACAAGGTTTTTACTCCAGACTGTTTCTGGTACCCAGAAAAGAACACTCTTAGCCCCCTATCCTGGATCTGTCTATTCTCAACACCCTCCTGGTGGTTCCAAGTTCAAAATGCTTACACTCCAACAGCTGCTTCCAATAGGTTCATAGGTTTACAGGTAGGAACTAGGCTATCGGCCCTAGGGCCTATACAAGCCCAGCCAAAGAGGTACCCTGGCTTTTGCCACCCAAGAAAATTATTTTCCTGTGCCACTGTCGAGCAGAGCTACAGAAGTGATCTCTGGGGTGAATTTCCTATTTCCCATCCAGTCATCAAGATTTTTGAGCTAAGAGTGCTTTGTTTGAAATAGGTAGCTTATTCCAGAGTATGGGAAGTCTCTGGGACAGGAATCTATCCCTCTTGCATGTTCTGTTTATTGTGGTAACAAGGTTTAGGTCCCTAGAGCATGTAGCTCGGAGGGATTGGGATTTCTTTAAGTGAAGCATGTCCAGCAGCTCTGGGTTTGACATAGCTTTGTAAGTTAGGCAGAGATCACCTCTGAGTAGGCGATATGCGATGGAGTAAAGCTGGAGTTTTTTGAGACTGATTGCGTAGGGCATCTGTTTGAGGCCAGTAATCCTCTTTGTGAGGTATTTCTGCGGCCTTTCCAGTTGTTGTAGATGGCTTGTGAGGTACATACCAAAAGGGGGCATTGTACTCTTATAATGGGTCTAATGAGTAATGAGTAGGGGGGAACAATGACCTCTTTTTTTCTGGATGAGAAACCTTTTGTGATGAGGTGTGTTACGTATAAGGATTTCCCGACTACTGTGGCGATGTGATTATCAAAGGAGACACTACTGTCCACCTGTGTCCCAAGGTCTCTTATCACACTTTCAGTGTTAAGCATACTACCGCCTATGTTGTAGTTCATGGGTTCAGAGTTTTTACCAAAGGGGATGACAATGCACATTTTGGCATTGAGCTTGAGGCCATGGCTTTGACACCAACCAGGCATCTGTCTCAGTGAGGCACTTTTGTAGGATGTCAACATCATTAGGAGTTTCGATTATGGCTCCTAGTTTGCAGTCATCTGCGAACTTCGTTAACCAAAGACCTTCTGTGTTAGCCTGTACTTCAGAGAAGTAGGTACCAAACAGGAGAGAACCCAGGACTGAACCCTGCGGTACTCCACTTGTCACTGGTCTGAAGTCGGATTTGGAGTCTGCTACTTTCACAGTGTGGGTTCTGTCAGTGAGCCAGTTGGCAACCCATCTTGTGACATAGGGATTAATATCTAGTTTAGTGAGTTTATCTGTAATTCCAGAGTGGGGATGGTGTCGAAAGTCTTGGCAAGATGTAGATAGACTATGTGAACCGTCTATGGCTTTGGTAACTGCTTCAAAGAAGTCTATCGGGTTTAGGAGACATGATCTGCCTTTTACAAACCTGAACTGGGTGGGATCCAGAGTTTGGAGATTACCAATGTCTTTGTTTATAAGTTCCATTATGATACATTCTATGGTCTTGCAGACCAGGCTTGTTAGGCTAAAGGGGCGGTATTTCCCAGGGTTCGTGGTGGCTCCCCCCTTGTGAAGTGGGATAACCGTTGCTCTGCGCCATTCAGCGGGCACAAAAACTGAGGTGAGGCTATGATTGAACATGGTACTTAGGTGGGGTGCCAGTTCGTTCTGTAGTTTGTGTAGAACGCAGCCTGGAATGTTGTCCTGTCCCATGGATGCTGTGTTCTTGGCTTTGGAGAGTGTGTTTTTTTACCTGTGCAGCCGTGATTACAGGAACTTTTCATTCTTCCGGTATAGAGATGGGCCCTTTATGGGGTGAGAGGGGGGTTAAAGTTAGCACTGAACCTATCTGCCAGGATGTTGGCAATAACAGATGGGTCTGTATATTTAGTGCCATTGTGCTGTAACTCAGAGCAGATCTGAAAGTTGCCATTGAGATTCTTGATGTAGCTATAGAATGCTTTGTGGTTGTCTTTAGAATCGGTGGTGATTTTGTTTTTGTAACTAGCTTTAGAGGATTTTATCAGGGATCGCAGCTTCTTACTGAGGCTGACCAGGGAGCTCCTCCACTCATGGGATTTTACTCTCTTTTGCAACAGTTTCTTCCTTCTGTTGTACAGTTTGTTTATGGCAGGGGACCACCAGATTGGCTTACTTTTTTTGGAGGATAGCGTCTTGGTTCTATTTGGGCTAGCACGATCCATGCACTCGTGTAAGTGCTTAAAAAGTGCAGTTGTGTAGGATTCAGTAGTCATAACTGTATTGTCCATCTGCATGGGTGTCATGAAGTTCACCACTTCTGTCTTAAGAAGCATGAAGTTGGCTTTGGAGAATATTTTTGCCATGGTTTCCTTAATGAGGGGTGGGGGCAGGATGTGGATATCTAGGGTGATTAGTTTATGGTCAGATCGGACCAATGAGGCGTTGACTTCAGGTGTGGAACACCAGTCAGTCATGTTGGCAATGACTAGATCTAGGATATTGTTGCCCCTGGTGGGGGTGTGGATAAGTTCATCCAAGGCATTGGAGTTTATGAATTCCAGAAAATGTTGAGTGAAGTTGGTACACGAGTAGTTTTCCCAGTTAATGGTGGGGTAGTTGAAATTGTCCATTATTAGGGTGTTTGGTTGAACCATAATTTTTTCCAGTACATCAGGAAAAGAGGAGTGGGAATCCTGGGGCATGGTGGGGGATCTGTAGCAAGATGCAATTTGGATTGCAGTTTTGCCCAGAGTTAGTTGCACTTGGATAACCCCGGATGCATTATGCTGAGCAACTAGCCCTTAATGAATATGGACACACCTCCGCCTTTGGTGTTCCAGTCCAGGTTACATGGCTGAAAAGTGTGGTATGAGTTGTAGCCTGGTACTGCAGGGGTGCTCTCTGGAGCCTTGAACTAGGTCTCAGTCACTGCACAGATATCGATGTTCTCCATTTTAAGGAGTGCCTCAAGTGAGTGCATTTTGAGATTTAGACTTCTAGCATTTAGTAACATCACCTTCAGTTTTTGCTTGCCTGTTCCTGTTACAGTGGTGAATTTGTCATTTGAACCTTGTCTAAAAGTGGCACTATAGGGGTGGCAAGAACCTTAGCCAGTATCCGGAATCCCAGGAGTGACATGTGCAGGCCATCTCTGGCAAAGCATCGTAGTCTGTCAACCATGTCATCCCAGGCAGACAGATACTGGATCCCTTTAGAATGACACCAGAAGCTTAGCCAATTGTTGAAGTCAATCATTTTGTCTTTGTACTGCGGTATCATTCTGGGTGATGGCAGAATGCTACTCAGGGCTATACCTGCCTGTGCTACAAGATTGGAGAGCTCTTCCATGCCTCTTTTCATGTAGTCCAGGGAGGTACGTCTCGGGTCGTTCACACCAACATGGACAATGACAGAGTCATATTTGTACTTGTTGTGGAGTGACCTGAGTGCGTGGGTTATGTGGCGGATCCCGGCACCCGACAGGCAGCTGACAGTAACTTTCTCCTTATTTAGCCTGGTGAGTGGGACATCAGTGTGCCTGACTATAGAGTCACCCATGACTAGTGTGTTGGGTATGTTGATTTGCCTTATTGGCTGTGGTTGAGTGGCACACTGAGTCTGCGGGCTATGTGTCATTTGGGTTGTGTTGGGGGGTGGAGTTTGCTTGCATTTCTGCTTTGGAGGGCTCTGTTGCTTGAGCAGATTATTATTGAGAGCCTCCGCAAATGTTTTTGTGTTTCTATGTGTGGATTTTGGTGGTGTAGATTTAGTGAGACTATGTGATGAGTGTGATGTGGTGCAAGTGTTTACTTTCTCCTCTTGACTGTCAAGTTCTGTTTTTGTTGGAGAGAGAGCTTTACCTCCAGTTTGGCTAGATAAGTGCCTCTCTCACAGGTTGTAGTGTTGGGTGGTAGTTGGAGAGGGTTGTCTGTGTACATGAGGCAATTTCTACATTGCCCCAAGATGCCTAGATTCATCAGATAGACAAGAGAGAACACTGGGAGCTGACCCTTGGACATGCCTGAATAAAAAACTATTTCCTCTAGATAAGTGAGGAAAGTGAGTGCAAGAACTGTTTTTCTGTAAGCAAGTGAGTACCAGAACTGTTTTCCTCTAGGTGATGAGGGTGGTTGAGTGCTGTAGTAATTAGTAGGTTATTTAGTGCTTACAACAAGTTCTGAACAAGTGCTGATCACGAATAAGCAAATTCAAGTGCTAAAACTAAGAATCTGTATCTGGACTAAACTAGTTACAGGAAAGGGGTGAAATAAGTGCAAATGTGGGCTTTTAAATCCGAAAGTTGAGAGAGATGGAAAAACTATCCAAATGGCCAATAACTACACTTTCTGGGCCAGAACCACTCCTTATGTGGTAGTTAAGTTACCAAGTGCTTACCACTCCCACTGATAAGCTAGAAGGTTTCCCTCCAACTCAGAAAGCTTGGGGGGCTCAGAAGCTTACATACAGTCCTGGATATGGGGGTCTCAGAAGCTTACATACAGTCCTGGATACAGCAAGTCTGAATCTGGACTGCACTAGTTACAGGAAGGGTAGGAAAAAGGTTTAGATTTTTTTTTTTTAAATTCAGAAAAGTAGCTAAAACAGCAGTAAAAACAATTAAAATGCAGTGCAAGCTAGCACACTTGAGAATGTAGCAATGTGAGACCAAACAGAGTAAAAAATGCAATTAAATTAAAAATGACTAAAAACAAGTGCAGAAGGAGTCTATTAGGTAGAATGAGGTAAAGAGATGGGACTGGGGAGAGTGTCCCAGATCATATCTACAGTGGGGGTGAGCAACTGCAAAAGCCTCCAAATTTAAACAAGAAGACAGGAACACATTCAGCAGAGATCTGAAAAACTATACACTGAAGCAAAAATAACAGTGCACAACTCTGAAGTCAGCCAGCAATGATATAAAATTAGTCCAGCAACAATTAACAGTACACAACTCTGAAGTGCCAGAAAAATATACTTAGCTCTGTACATCTCCAGATAGTTTGAAGAGCACTCTGTCAGGACACAGGAAGGCTCCAGCAATGATGTGCAGGCTGTTACTAATAGGGTCTAATTTTATGCAAGTAATCCATGAGATAATCAGATAACACACTATGCTAGCCAAGAACTCCTGGCTAGCCATCCTAGACTTAAAAGAAGCTTATCTGCACATCCCCATAAGGGAATCTTGCAGAAAATATGTACGTTTCAGAGCAGGCTGTATGCTTCTCTGCACTTCCCTTTGGCTTATCTTCTGTGCCCAGGGTATTCACAAAATGCCTAGCTCCAGCCATTGCATATTGCAGGCAGAGAAAAATTCAAATTTACCCATACTTGGACGCTTGCTTGATTCAGGCAGACGGTCAGGAATTGCTACTCCAGCACCTGACATTTGTAAAGAGACTTCTAACTTCACTGGGGTACACCATCAACAAAAATAAATCACATCAGGTACCCAGCCAGCAGATTGTATTCCTGGGAGCAAGCTTGAACACATCTTCCCAGATGGCATTACTCACTCCAGAAAAACAAATTTATTTGGCAAACTACTTCAATCTATTAGTCACCAAAACCCGGCTATCGGCAAGAAAAATACTGCAAGCCCTAGGGTTCATGGCCTCTTGCATTCTACTAATTCCATATGCAAGACTGCATATAAGGAAACT
The DNA here is from genome assembly GCF_019279795.1 of Protopterus annectens. Taxonomy (NCBI): domain Eukaryota; kingdom Metazoa; phylum Chordata; order Ceratodontiformes; family Protopteridae; genus Protopterus; species Protopterus annectens. Next base: position 927,620,168 of record NC_056728.1, read on the forward strand.
TCAATGGTACTTAAAAGTCTGTGGGGTCAACATTCTCAGGACCTGAAAACAATGATTCCTATTATTCCTTGCCTAAGGGCAGAGTTCCTTTGGTGGGCAGAGGCCTGCTACCACAACAAAGGACTCCCTTTCACTCAACCCCCTGCCTCCCAAACCCTAACAACAGACGCATCAGACTATGCATGGGGGGGGGGCTCACATGGCAGGACAATGCATTCGAGGCAAATGGAGGCCAAAGCAAATGCACCTGCGTGTCAATCAAAAAGAAATGTTAGCTGTACAGAATGCTCTGACAGCCTTCAAATGCCGTATTCTTCCAGGGCAACTATTGATAGACAGACAACATCACAGTTATGTGGTACATAAACAAGCAGGGGGGGACCAATTCCTAACCACTCTGCTAGTTAGACGTGGCTCTGTGAAACACAGCCTTGAGCAATCAAGTGCACCTGCAAGCTCAATTCCTGCCAGGCAAACTAAATTCACTGTCAGACAACTTAAGCAGAAATCTAATGGACCCACACGAGTGGAAACTGGAACCCAAATCATTCAAGCTTCTGATCCACAGGTGGGGGGAACCAGAGGTGGACCTCTTTGCTTCCCCTTAGAACTATCAATTGAGCAAATATTGCACCAGAACTATCAATTGAGCAAATATTGCACCAGAACTCCCCACAGCCAAGCATGGAAAGTGGATGCTCTGTTCTTTACTTGGGAAAACCTCCCAATCTATGCCTTTCCCCCTCTGCCCCGCCTCTCGAAGGTTCTACTAAAGATCAAATAGGACAAGCCAAGGACAATCCTGATTGCAGCACACTGGCCATGCCAGCACTGGTACCCACTTTTGCACTGTCTGACAGTACTGCCACCATGGCACCTGCATCAGACCCCCCCTCCCTGTTGTCCCAGCAGGAGGGCCAGATTTTGCATCCTCAGCTACAAACCTTGAACCTTGCAGCCTGGCTCATCCCCTGAACACACAGCAACCCTCAGTAAACAGTTGCTGGATGTCATCCTTGAGGCAAGGAGGCCTAGTACTAGAAAACCCTATTCAGAAAAGTGGCAAAGATACTCTTCTTAGAGCCAATCTCAAGGAATGGACACAACTGTGCCCAGCTTACCTCACATACTAGATTACTTAACAGAAATGCTCCACAAATGCCTATCCTTCTCTTCAATTAAGATTCATGCCTCTGACATCTCGGCTCATAATACTGAGCCACCCCTCTTCTCTCATCCTCTGGTCAAATGGTTGCTGAGAGGAGCCAAAAATTTAAGACTCCACCCAATAGAGCTCCCACTCCAGCATAGGACCATAACTCTGTATTGGAAAAACTCATGCTTCCACCCTTTGAACCTGCTGCTTCAGCAAAGTTAATATTCCTCTCCTGGAAAACTGCTTTACTTCTAGCCATCACTTCAGCAAGAAGAGTGTCGGAATTGCAGGCCCTTGTGGCCGTGGAACCCTTCATTATCTTCCATGCGAACAGAGTTTCCCTCAGGACTAACCCATCATTGATGCCCAAGATGATATCTAGTGTGGCTTTAAACAAATGCATTCATTTGCCAACCTTTTACCCTAATCCTCAGAATAAAAGGGAAAGGATCCTGCACTCCCTGGACATGCACAGGCAGCTTAGGTTTTATCTGGACAGGACTAAACCTTTCAGAAAATCTGACCAGCTGCTAGTCAGCTTTGCTACAAGGGCAGAAGGCAAGGCCATTTCTAAGCAAACAATTTCTAAATGGATAGCACACTGCATCAATTTCTGCTACAAACACCATGGGAAACCTACCCCACAGGGGATCAGCACACATTCCACTAGGGCTACATCAACCTCTGCAGCATTTCTCAAGGGAGTCCCTACCAGGGACATCCTGGAAGCTGCAACCTGGAGCTGTGTACACACCTTCACCATGCATTACCTCTTGCCTATCTTTCCCAAATCCAGAGTTGGATTTGCCACAGCAGTTTTACAGGGTCTGCTTGCCAGCCCTAATGCTTCTTGAGTGCCTCCACCCATCCTCAGCTTTGGGAATCGACTCAAACGTGTTGACAGCAACAAGGAAACCTGAAGAACATAGTACAGTTGTGTACAATTACCATAAATGCAGATGTTCGAGTGTATTCACTGTTGCAGTCCTGGTTACCCTCCCTCCATACCTCTGACTTCTCTATACTTCTTCCTATTCTTCTTTGTTTGGCCATATCTTATAACATTGGTATTTACTTTCTACTGGGTGTGTTCCACACCATGTAATTGCTTCCTATTGTGGGGGCTCCTGACATCTGTGGCAAGAAAAACTGATGTAATGGCGTCTGCTGCATGCTTTATACCCCTGACTATCTGACGCCATGGAAGATGAGACGGCAACTGACACAGGACCCAAGACTTTGATAATCAGGCCGACTGAGGGCTACCTGCAGGCACATAACCCAAATGTGATGACTGCAACAGTGAATACACTCTAACATCTGCATTTATGGTAAGTGTATACAACTGTACTTTTTATGTGATATTTGTACAGACTGGAATTAGCCACATGTTTTGTGTTGTCTGACATACTTCCTGCTTTATTCGTTTTTTAAACACCTTTATTATCTCTTAGACATTAGCAAACATACGTTAACTCACAAGAAAACAAACCATCTTATTTTTTTCCATTTACACACATTGTACATCATGTATATTTTCTTTTTTTTTGAAATTATCATCCGTCACACACACAAATCGCTGAATTCCTGTGTGTTCCCTTAAACCTCACTCCTCCGCATTGTTCTGTATGTATTGTTCCCACAGTTTCCATTTATTTCTATGTAATTTTCTCCTTTTCTTTTTAAGAACACTCTTCCAGTTTTTTTTATAATATTTAGTACTTCAAATGCAGTTGGCTTAGACCTTGATTTCCACGCTTTAGTGTTTTTTTTTTTTTGGCAGTCAAAAGAATTAATAAGGCTTTACTATGTCGAGGTAACTCAGATCCTGTGTCCCAACTCAAAAAATCATGTCCTTAGTTACAGCTATTTGCTTACCCAATGTTTCTGACAGAGTACTCTGTGGGGAATTTTTTAAACTTTTCTATCTAACACCAACCCCAAAACACATGTTCCCAGTTACCTCTTTCTTCCTGATAACACCTCCCAACATTTGCTGACTACCTGATGAAAAATTCTTTGTCTGCTTGGGGTATAAAATGCCTGTGCAAGCACTTCCAAGCAAATATCCTAATCCTGTTGGAGTTTGTTGCATGTTTGGCAGCCATGCATATTGTCCTTCCATTGTTTTCTTGTAAGTTGTTGTTCCAGTCTCTCTTCCCAGTCTTTATTAACCTCATCTGATTGATTCTTATAATTATTGTACACTATTTTATAAGCTGTACTAATTATTCCTTTTTATAATAGGAGCTTTTCACCTAGATTTAAATAAAAACCCCATCAGAGGAAGTCTTTCATTTAGGATTGCTCTATCCCTTTATTCTGATATCAGTCTCTCGTAGGTAAGGCACTCTTTAGCCTGCAGTCCAAACAACATCTTGACCTCATTGCACACTTTTACCTTCTCCTTTCCAGCTGTCTTGGCCTCATCCTACACTTTTACCTTTTCCTTTCTAGCTATTTGCTCCCAATACTTTTTCCTCTGCCAAACTTTTCCAAAAAAAATTCAAGTCCCCTCTTGCCTATTTTCTGTACTCCTGCTTGGCAGTCCCTGTTGGCAAAAATCTCCTTTTGCCATTCTCATGTTACGTTGGTTCTTAGAATACTTTCTCCTGCTTTATAGTTATAATATTCTGTATGGTTATTCTTCTTGAGGATCTGCATCCAAAATCCCACTGTCTTTCTTTATTTCTTGAACCCCCACCCACTTTATCATAACCTCCATTTGTGTTATGTATATGAGCCATAACTATGCAGCTCTAAAATATCCCTTCATATCAGGTAATCCTAAACCACACTGTTTAGTTGGAAGGGTCACCATATCCCACTTAATTCTCGTCCTCTTCCCCTCCCAGATAAATTCCTACATTTATTGTTATTGTCCACAACTTCTATTCTTATTGATACAAATGTCCTGGCCCATATATATAAGATTAAAGGGACTTATAACATTTTCACTGCTTGTTTCTTACTGTCCGCATCCATAAAAAGGAGCTTCCAGTTTCTCAATTTTTGTATTTTCTGTTTAGTTACTTCCTTGCATATCCTTAGCTTCCACAGCAGAATCCATTTTAATCCATACACCAAAATATTTCATTGTATCTTGTCGTTGTAAATATAGGTATTGCTGAACCAGTTTGTATGTGTACTTTAATTTATAGCTAAAGGCCCTTGTTTTATCTTCATTAATTTTATATCTCAAAAAGAGATTAAATTGTCTGAAAATGTTCCACAACACCTGAGATGCCATTTCCTGTATTTATCAGGTACAGAATAATATATGCAAACAAAACCACCTTTTTCTTGACTTCCATTCCAATTATTTCCTTAAATTTCTGAGTCCCTTATTTTTTTGGCCAGTGGCTCTAAATATAAATCAAATAAAGAAAAGAGGATTATCAGAGAGGAACCCTTCCCCATTAATTCTTGCTGCCATTCCTTCATTTATCTTCCTTATTTACTTTATTTTACTATCAGGGAATGAAGTTGCTTCGGTTGCCCTAATCATAAAATCCCAGCTTACTCTGTTGAATGCTTTCTCTGCATCAAGACCCATCAACAATTCTGCTTCCCTTTGGATCATCGTCATTCTGTTAATATTGTCAAATGTTTAATTTTCACAAAATTACATTGATTCTATATCTATCAATTTTGGCAACAACTTTGACATTCTTTTAGCTAGTGTAAGTGGAAACGTTATAATCATGGTTTAAAACTGAAATCAGTCTGTATGAAGTGGGGGGTCTTATGGGTCTTAAACATCCTTATATGTAATAGGCCCACCACAGCTTTTTCCCAAGGTATTGGTACTTTCCCTCCTTTTAAAATACACTTAAATAAAATCTTCCATATCTTTAACACTTTCCTCTACTAACTTCCAAACTTCCACAGAAATACCATCTGTTCCTGGAGACTTTCCTGAAGATAGATTATATATCACAGTTTTTATCTCCTCCCCTCCTATCTTGACTGTTAGTTGTTCAGACTCATCTTTCTCTAACCTTGGAGTAATTAAGTATTTGTCAGCCTCTCCAAGTAATTCATATTGCATCTTAACCACATCTCTTTCTCTTGTATTTTTACTCTATTTTTAAACTCCATTGTCAATGTATCCTACTCCGCTATAACTTCTGAAGATATTTTTATCTTCTCTAATAGATCTCAAAAAGTTTCCACTATGTATTCCTTAAATTCTTCTCTTTTGAACAGATAGGTGGAAAAGTGCCAGTGTCTCGTTTGTACTTCATTACCCTGTGTTTTTATTTTAATCTTTTTGGTGCATGATCTGCAGTAGTTATTGGATACATGTGTGATGAAGCTTTCAATTAAAAGCAAATGTTCCTATTAAGTATAATTTCTCTAGTCTAGCCAAGTTATTGTACAGTGGGGAATAACATGTAAATTCTGTTCAAGTTCCTGCTACTGAATTCACGTCTTGCATATCAAATATTTTCATAAATTTCTTCAGAAATCTACCTTTGCTTGTCATTTTCCCTTCTAGGGCCCCCCCTGATGCATCTTCACTATTGCAAATCAAGTTCCAGTCCCTACCTGTAAATAATATACTCTGCTGAAAAGTGATCGTCTCCACAAATTTTCATAAGCTCTGTAATAAGTTTTAGTGGAATATAAATATAAGCAAGCATAATTCTCCTCCTTTGCCAATAGTGTATTACTACCACAAATCTAGCATTATTGTTCCTTTTCCCCTCTTCTAGTACTGTTGGAGCTCTTCTGGCAATTAGTGTAGTAACTCCCTCTTTTTTCCTTTGTCCCTGATATTTTGCTGAATATCCATCCTGAAATCCTTTTTGTGAAATTCACTTGCATTTCTTGCCAGATATTGTCTCCTGCAGCCTTGCTGTTTGCAGTCTGCATTTCTTAATAGAATTCAATTATCTTTCCTTTTTCTCTATACCTGTAAGACCATTTACATTCCAAGGTAATATGGATAGTGTAGCCATCATGATAGCAAGTTGTTTTTCCCACCTATTACACGTGTCAGTGTTTTAATGTTTATTTCCAACTATTGTGTTACATGCACACACTTATAATTGACAGACTGATCTTTTATACAGTTGTTTCTTCTCATCTTCAATTTATACACATTTTTAAAGACTTTTTGTAATGAAGACACTTGAATACATTTCAACCCCCCATCCCCTATCAGCTTAGAGCAAACAGACAAAACTATGTACATCTTCAAAAATTGAAGTTTAACCCTGCAGATAGGAACTGCTTCAAATCAACAGCTGCACCCGCAGATATTACCTAACGTAAAAATAAAGTTAACTATGCTAAAATGCATACTACAGCCTGTGCTTCTACGTACACTGATGGCTGTCTGTTCTTTTTGTATATATTTTCCCCACCCAGATGTGAAAAGCAGCTTATGTTCTTTTAGAAAACCTCTTTTAGTCCAAGGAAAATGTACTCCAGCTATCTTTAAATAAAAGTAAATTGTACACTGTTTTGTTAAAGCATTAAAGTATTAAGGCTGCTTGGGAGATTACTATGTCTTATTCGTTTTCTATAATTTCAGACTTTGTTTTTCACTGAACTATTTGCCATTGTATATTTATTTCATTTTCTCTACAAAGAATGCTCACAGTATATTAATATCTTTCACCTGCAAACAGCTTGTCTGCATGGAAGAGAGTACTCAAGTGAAACTGACAGATTTATTACTAACCGAGTGTACAGCTGCCTACAGCTGCAGACTTCTGGACTCCCACTGAATATTTGATGATGAAAAAACAGGTTAATATCTTTGCAGATGTAAGAAACTTAGCATTTTTCATGGCTGTCACCATTTGTTCTTATTTTAAAGCCTACCTGCTTACAAAAAATGCTTGTTTATAATTTAAGCTAAGGGCATTAATCTAGATATTCACACTTTAAAAAATAAGCACAGATATCTTAATTCTGCATTTAATATAATCAGTGCACTTTTACACCCTATCCCCATCACAACAGTCCAAGATCATAACATATTAGCTTTTGTTTGTTTGTGTCTTTTGGCTTTTCCCGGTTAGGGGTCGCCACAGCGTAACTCCAGTCCGCTAATGATTGGCAGTTGATTTTTACATACCGGCTTGCCAGACCTGACGCACAACCTTCAACGAAGGTACGCCCATTCACGCATGTCTCCACGCAGAAGACGCTCTAGCTGAGAATCGAACTGGACAATGTCTTACGGTGAGGCGACAATACTACCGCAGGACCACTGCGGGTCATAACATATTAGCTTTAAATTTGCTTTTGCCCAGCGTTTCATCTCTTGTTATACAGTAAAGCTTATATTTCTTGCAATTAAAAAGTGTGCTTACTTTAATATCGTTAACACATGCAGTAGTCACTGAATCTCCCACATTTAAAATACCCCTGACTACACACAACTGTTTTATTATACATAACATGCAGTTTATATCATGTGATGTGTTATGAAAATACTAATGATAAAAATTGTTTTACTTAATTTTTTCCCTTTTAGTGTCCTCCTAAACATTAATGGCATAAAGTGGGGCTTGTGTTTTACAGTCCACAAGAAGTGTACCACAGTCAACAAATGTCCATTCTCTTTCACACATTTTTTCTTGCAAAGCAATATTTCACTAATGTGATTGATGCTTTATAGTATGCTATTTATTCAATAATTTCATTGTTGCTGGTTGTCTTCCTATTCATCTCCCAAACCAGGCTCTGGTTCAAATCCAAGTTGCTCCTGATTTTTGTAGTCGGGTATTTTTTCTGAATCTCCAAGCATTTTATTTTCGAACACTGAGAAAGGTTCTCTGTATGAACTTTGCAGTCAGAAGAATGAACAACAGAATCCTAATTTGCTTCCTGGTTCAATTTTTGTTGGATAAACTTTTTTTTATTTTCTCCTTAGCCTATTCTGCATCAAAAAATGTCTTTGATCCTCCAGAAAAAAAATACTCTGAAGAGAGCTGGATCCAGCAGGTTGAACTTCTCACCCTTGTCTCGACATTCCCTGATTGCCCGAATAAAGTTGCTATGCTTCTGCCTGGTGTACAATGAATAATCATTTACCATAAACACTCTGCTGTCTTCAGTTTTTAATTCTTTTCCCTTCTGCCATAGATTTGTCAGTATCAACTCTTTCTGCTGTTATGATGGCATCTTTACTGAAATAGGTCCAGGTTGCTTTGTCATGACCAGTTTTGGAGGATGCACTGGTTGAGCCCTTTCAATTAATAAATCCTGCTGTGGACTACCAGTCTAGTTGCTTATTTGTGTTTTCATAAAGTTAAAGTCTATTATGTCTAGTTTCTGTGGTACAGAAGAAAAACTCTGGATCCAGTGTTGTCTGCTCTGTCTGGATTCAACCTGTGATCGAACACTAGCCAATTTCTTCAGACTTCAAACTTGCCAAGCTCTGCCTCCCATACCCACAATCCTCTGCTTCCCACCATACTCCTCAAGTGTAGCTTGCCAACATTCTTGTTAGCAGCTCAGTCTGTCTCTGCTTAGGTGTATCCTTTTGAGAAGTTTATTGCATTGCTTGTTTGATTCTGTATCCCTTACCCCTGTCTTAGTGTTGGCTTACCTGGCATTGTGTGTGGTTGGTAGATAGGTAGGTAGTTCACTGCCATTTTGAGTATTTCATTCGGTAGCTAGGTTTCCTGCCTTTTGGGATATTCTTTGCTGTAGTGTTTTTCTTTCTCAGAGTGTTTAGCCTTAGTGTTTTAGTAGTGTAATGTAGTTGTAGTAGTATTTTTGTAGGTGTGCTTTTGTGTTTCTTCTCTTTTTAGAGTTGTTGGAGTATGGAAACAAGTATTAGCAATCATGTGCACCCTGCAGTGTGCCTACAGCTTTCTGTTGCCTGGGAGCATGTTCCATTTGTAAGGAGGGTTTGGATCCAGGGTGATCAATGAGCATCAAGCCAGGTTGGTCCTCAAGAGAATTCATTCCTTTGGCCCTTAGCCTGCTTCTTCTGCCTGTCCTTTGGCTCGGAAGGGGAGGTCAAGAAAGCATTGTTTGTGGGACTCCAAATCTTCCAAGGGGGATGAGAAAAGGTCCTCCTCTGCTTCCACCCCTGGTCCCTTCTTCCCTGGGTTTACTGGACCCAAAGATCCCATGAATTGAGTCCCATGGCTGCCCTGGCACGAATATTGTCACATACTCTTCAGAACCAATGAACCTTGGTCATAACCAGTATAGTAAGACTGTCACTGGCTCAGAGCTTTCCTAGCCCCTTCCTGCTTAAAGGAGTTCTTTCAGGTAGGACAGCTTCTCCTTTTTCTCTATCTTCCCTGCCAGAACTGTCACTGGAGTTCTCTCTTTCCAAGTGCTAGTTCTGAATTTATTTCCTGTGTCTGTCATCACAGTCTGTGGGCAGCGTTAAAGCTTCTGACCTGGAGCAGCTGATGAGATCCTTTGTGCAGACTCGGGTGCAATTAAGTCTTATCCCTTCTGGTCTGAGTCCAGCTCCCAGACGTTTGGCTCCATCTGGCTTTCCTCCCTTGGTCCCAAGGTCTTCGAGCCCAGCTGCAATCCCACCCTTTGGTTCGCATTCAACAGCATCACCATCTTCAGCTCTGACTCATTCCTTGGTATCATTGACTCTAATTACTTTGAGGCTGTCTGGACCTTGGAGCCAGAGTGCCAAGAGTTTTCAGGTCGGGGTCGATGGTACTTGCTTTGGGTTCTTCAGCTTTTGACAGCTTGGCTTTGGTCTCGATGTCAGGACTAGGTATAGCTCCCTTGACTCGGTTGAGTCCCTGGTACCTTCAGATATTGGGACCCTCTGTTCCAGGGGACCAGCTTTCGCCTTGACCTTTGACGACGCAGAAAGAAAGCTGTCCTCTCAGGAGATGGGTGGATTTCCCTGGCTGGTGTCACATCCCCTTTCTAATCTAGGTATGCGATCTGTAACTCAGTCTTTACCTGGACAGCCCACGTAAGTGGGTTTCCATTCCACTCCCTTAGCGGAGTGGCCTAGCTCTTCCCCCTCCTCCCTGTATCGCCAGAGCAGGAGGTTTCACGAAAGAGGAGATGCAAGAGGAAACAACTCAACTACCCAGAGTAGTCTCTCTGACAATACTGACCTTGACAAAAGAGAGGGGTCCCATAAGTCTTTGCAGGACGCTGGTGATGTATTGGAGCTGCTTCTGTAATGTGGAGGCTGGACCACTGAAAGCCCACTCTCTGACAGCTGGTATATTTGGAGGCCTTCAGTGTGGGCCCATCCACACCTTGGGTGGCTCCTCCTCCTTATGTGCTTACAGACCTCTTGTTTCGGAAGGCATGGAAGGAACCCGACACGGAGTAAATCACCAAGAAGTCTGATAAGATTTTTGCGCTTCCCCAAAGGACCAGCAGTATTGGAGTAAGGGACTGGCCATCGATGCTATTTTGGTGGTGGCTGTCACTAAGGAGGAGATATCTGAAGAGACCTCTTTGGTTCATCTGCCAAGTAGGGAGTCTCATGCTTTGGTTCATTTAGGGAAGTGCTTCTGTGCCTCCGCTACATTTATGTTGAGCGCACTTGATTACTTACCGCACTTGACCAGACTCCATGACCTGGTGTTTTAAGTATCAAGGAACTTTAAGATAGTCTCCAGAGATTCAGAGGGAACTGCATACTCAGTTGTCTATCCTGCTCTAGCCCCAGTATCTCCATGAGAGACATTTTTAATGCAGTCAATGGAGTGTCCGGAGCAGCTGGCTCTGGCATTGCCATTTGACTCCACATTTGGATGCAATTATGTAGCTTTGTTGATTGTTCAAGGCATCCTTCCTTAATGCCCCAGTTGATGGTTCCTCCTTATTTGAGCCGAAAGTTAGATACTCTAACGAGGAGCTAGAAGACGGGCAACACGGTTTGCCATAGGAGTGCTTTTCACCACCTCTGTGTACCAGATTAAGGAATCAGCATGGGTGCAAACACCTGTTTTTCAGAAAGTCAGAACAATTTTTCCAGTATACTACTTCAGAGAGTTCCTCCTGAGAACAGAGGGAGTCATAATGGATGCCATCTGTGGGGCACAGTGGTCCACAAAATCAAGATTTCCACAGTACTTTTTCCAGCAGGTCCTTTCAGTTACCCTGAAGGGTTGCCCAACTTTACTACTCTGGAGGCAGTTAGGGGTTACTTGACTCTTCACCCAGAAGCTTGGGAGGACATCACCTCAGACGCATGGGTGTTAATTCGGATCCAGAGGCTTTTCTGTTTTCCTTTTTAAAGGTTCCATTCTTTTGTCACAAGTGTCTCACAGACATTCCACACCATTAGAGACTGTAAGCAGCAGAAGAGATTCACAAGCTGCTTCCAAAGAAGGACCTCAGGCCCATTTTGGATTTAAGCAAACTGAATCCATTCATGAAATGCACCAAATTCTGGATGGTCACAGTGCAAGTCCATCTTACATCTTAGTTAAGCATTACTTTTTTCACTAATTCTATAAAAAAAATCTTGACTAGCCTTTGTCAAATAAACAAATGTTACAGCTTTTTATTGTATGCCTTCTTGTTCTGCAGCTGCTGAGGAGATTCACATTTAGGATCATTTATTTCCTTCCTCTTTATTTTCATTTTATATTCTCTGTAAACTACATACTATTGCCCTTTTAAGATGTAATTACAATCTCTCAGGGCTCCACTGAAAAGGTCATACAGAGCGCACAGTCTAGTCACGCCATGATTGTTATCTTCCTTGTCTCATGTTCACCTGGTTACTTCCTCAGCCAAGGCAGCTGATGGTGGAAAAAAATGCTAGTAACCTCTCAGATGCATTCTAAATCTACCATTTAATATGATTTCTTCACTTTCTCATACATTAAGCTGTTCGACTTGGGGAAAAAAAAGGCAGTTTTGCTTAACTGCATGAAGATGTCTGCTCATTTACCCCAATTACTCCTTGTCTACATAGGAAATCATCAGCACCTTTTTTTAAGCTTTTCCAAGTTTTCAAGTGCTCCTTAAATAACTTAATCTCCCACCACCATCAGCAAAACTGGTGGGTTAAGTCATTTTGCACTGAAGTTTTATATTCTTTATCTTATATAAAATTTTAGCTTTCTGTATATCAATTGCTATTTTCTTGCCCCTTTTTATTTTTCTTTATTTCTTTTCTTGCCCTCTTATTGCTAATTTAGTCAGTAAGCACTTGTAGCACCACCACTTCAGACGCAGTATTAGAATATTTGTAGTCTTGTTTGTTACACAGTTTTTCACAAACAACATGCAGTTTAAATAAAGAAACTTTTGAGAGAGTAGTGATTTGTACTGACATTTTTTTTCTATTAATTTTTTCCCCTTAACAGTAAACCCCAAAGTAGGATTGATATATTAGAGTTCTCTCTGCATTTGTCAGCATTCCATACACCAAAATATCACCTAGCAGGATTGATGCTTTATAGTTCTCCCACTTTTAAAGAGAGTTAATTTTGTCTGCAATCTTCTTGTTTTTCTCCCCCTTTCAGGACTGGCATCTAGTTCCAGCCCAAATTTTGTCCTTATTCATCAGGTCATTTCTTGGGCTTATGTCTGTCTCTCCATCACTTTCTTTAGGAAGAAGGAAAGTGCACTCTCTCTCCATGACCCCCACTTAAGGCTGAGCGTCTGAGTCACTTTCTTTTTGTTGGCTTGATTTCTGTTTGCTGAATTTTTTTTTTCAAATATACATATATATCTTCAAGTCACCAGGATAACAACTTTTAAAAGAATTGGATTTAATAACTTCAGCCTTAATCCAGTTTCTCAATATCCTCTTGATTGTTGGGATGAATTCACTTTTTTGTGTGGTGAACAGCAAATCATTTTACAAGAAAACTTTGGTGTCACATACTTTCAACACTTTCCCTTTTACCATATTTTAGTCAGAAGCAACTCTTACTGCTGATATGTTTGCATCTTCGCTACCCAACAGCTCTTACTGTGGAAAATCTCTCCAGTTGCTTGTCTGTATCTTCAGAAAATTAATGCATTTCACTCCCTTCAGTTTCTCTAGGATTGAAGAAAGCGTTAGATTTTCTTTTCATGCTAATTATGATTATTATTATGGATGCTTATAAATGTTATATTATTTTTGAAACGTGTATTCCTGGAAAGCATCCCACTCTGTCATTCTTTCATTTATTCTGACTTCTGCATTCCTGTCTTTTCATCTAATTGCTTATTCAGTGCTTCTGTTTTTCCAGTCTTCTTTTATTTGACCTTATGGATTTTTCTAGTGCCCCACTTGGTTTGAACACCTCTGAGTATACTTAATTTATTTTTATCTAGCTTGTTGGACACCATCTCCTGCGCAAAGAGTACCAACTGGTCTGCTTACTGTTGGTTATCCTCAAGAGTCTTTCCAGCTAGAACATTTTTGCTCCTTTTTTCACAACTTTTCCCTTACAATTGCCAGAGTTTTCTTCAGTGACAAACAGGCAGTGTAATCACTGGCCAATAACATATTTCTTGCAAAAATCAAAATATTTTACCATCTTTTTTACCAAATTCATAGTATTCCCATTGGAAGAAGTCTAATCAGTATGCTGCTTAGTCAACTTTCATCTTGGAATCCATGCTTTTCCTTTTTTGAATTCTGGAAATGCAGAGCGTGCTTAGTGTGGCCTGACTAGTTCCTGGCCCACCTAAAGCATAACCACTTTGGTTCTGAAGTGTCACCCTAAGTATACAAGAGAATTCTGTTGGCTGCTGTTGCTGCCCTCTCTCTCTCTTTCTGTCTTTGTGCTGCTGCTGTTCTAGTCTGGGTATGACTAGAACTCCCAAATCTTTTTTATTCATGGGTTCATAGGAGGTTGCTAGGCTAATAGCCATAGAGTCCTTACAAACCTAGCCATATTTATTCCAAGTTGCCCCAGCTGTCTGTGGTTAAATGAGTGAAGTTTGCAGAGGTAAGGGTCTGTAGTAGTTAATACCGACTTCCAGGGGTGACATGGATACCACCCCAGAAGTGAATTTGTGATCACCCCATCCATTGGTCTAGGTTGTATTTGAAGAAGGTCAGGGAGGGGCTTTGGTTCACGTGAATTGGAAGCTTGTTCCAGAGATGTCAGTCTCTGGGAGACTTATCTATCACCTCAGACTCCCCTGTTAATCTCCAAGGTTAGGTTAATATTGCTGGAGTGAGTGACCCTCCTGCAGTTTGGTTTACGAATGTGTAGCATTTCCATCAGGGCTGGGTCAGAGACTACCCTGTAAGCCAGGCACAGGTCATTTCTAGCTACCTGTAGGAGACAGAATACAGTGACAGGGCTTTCAGTCTTACTGCATAAGAATGCTTTGTGTATCCTGTAATTTATTGATGAGAAACCTCTGAGGTTCTCTGATTGTCGCAGGTGTCAGGTGAGGTATATGCAAAGGGGGGAGCATTGCACTCTGTTATTGGTCTGATGTGGGCAAAGTATAATAGAAATATAACATCCTGACATCTAGATGTGATGCCTTTACTTAAAAGATATGCCACATAGAAGGATATCCTTATTACTGTAGATAGTTGGTGGCCAAAGTTCAGACTGCTGTCAACGGAGTTCCCAGATCATCACGTACCACTGGGTCTACACTTAAGGGATACTATCTAATGTAATTAGCAGGGATGTCAGCTTTCCCAAAGGGGATAATAATGCATTTCTTGCATTTAGCTTAAATCCTTGGCTTTGGCACCAGTCATTTGTCTGCGTTAACCCTTTCTGCAGTATATTAACATCACTGGGGGACTCCATGATTGCCCCCAATTTGCAGTCTTCAGCAAACTTGGCCAGCCACACACCATCCAAGGTTGTCTGGACTTCTGAGAAATAATTTTGTAACCGTAAGGTGCCCAGCACAGAACCCTGTGGTACACCACTCGTGACTCATCTTTTATAGAGGTGAAGTAACCCACTTTGACAGTATGTGTCCTGTTGGTAAGCCTGGTCCTGGTCAGGACTACCCATCTGGTAATGTAGCGGTTAATTCCTGATTGAGAGAGTTTCCCTATAATACATGAGTGGGGGGGATTGTGTTATATGCCTTGGCTAGGTTAAATTAGGTGGTATGCACAGTCTTTATCTCGTCCAGGTCCTTGGTGACTTTTATGAAGAAGTCAACCATGTTTAACAGGCATGATCTACCTTTATTGAATCCAGACTGGGTTGGATCCAGAGTTTTGAGATTACCTATGTCTTTGTTAATAAGGTCCATAATGATTCTTTACATGGCCTTGCAGATGAGGCTAGTCAAGCTTATGGGTCTATAATTCCCAGGGTCGGTTGATGGTCACCCTTTGTGCAGAAGGATTACTGTTCTGCTGGAACATAGCCAGTTCTCAGGGTATGGTTAAACAGGGATCCAAGTGGATCTGCTAGGTTATATTGTAAGTTGTATAGCAGGCAACCTGGGATATTGTTTGGTCTCATTGATGTCGCTTTTTTGGCCTTGGAGAGCTCCGAGATGATCTGCTCTCTTGACCTAATAGGTTGAAGAATGATGGCAGTAATACTTTGGGGGATGACTGGGGAGGCAGCGGAGTGAAGTTTTCTCCAAATCTATTAGCTAGCAGGTTGGCTGTTGCCATCCACAACCAGTTCATCGCATAGCTGGGTATTCCTTTTTTAGATTTTGGGCATAGTTAAAGAATGCCTTGTGATTATCCTTGGCTAGGGAGGCAATTTTTGCTTCATAATTAGCTTTGGAGGACTTGATAAGATCTCTAATTTGTTTGTTTAAGCTAGAGATGGAGTTCTCTGCTGAGCCAGTTCCTTCTTGTTCTTGGATATTAGTTTTTTCTCTTGTTATATAGTCTGTTTAAAGGTCCACCAGGGTGGCTTGTTGTTTTTGTATGACCTGGTTTTAATCTGGTCAGGTACAGCCGATTCTATACAACTGCTTAAGTGGATATACAGGACATTGATGTACACTTCTGCATAGGAGCCTGTGTTACCTGCGTTCAAGTGGGCTTTGAAACTTCTTATACCATCACGTAGTAGGAGGTAATTTGTCTTGGAAAACTAAAGCATTTTTGAGCTTGATGGGGTGTCTGATCATATAATTAGATCGAATGAGACTGATTTATAGGTTCATAGGACGATACTAGGCTATTGGCCCAGAGGCCCTTATAAGCCTAGCCAAGAATTTTACCCATGTTCCTACAAAGTGAACACCTGTTTTCCCTGTCCTGCAGGGGCACAGGTAGGATCCCAGGGGTATATTTCTGTTTCCCATCCAGTCCATGTTTCTCTTAAAGAGGTCTAGTGAGGTACTCTGCTTGACATGGAGAGGAAGTCTAATTTGTTAGTTTATGATTTTATCTTACCAGGGAGGACTTCACACTGGGGGGGGGGGGTTTGCAGTGGCAGTGCTCTCCCATGTTAGTAATATGTCCTGGACATTTGAGCCTCTTCTGGGTGTCCAGAGCATTTTCATTGACAAAGTCCAGGATCCTCTGAGCCAGCATGTTTGCTGTGCATGTTTCCCAGTCAATGGTAGGATAATTAAAATCAACCATGAGTAGTACGGCAAGTGACTCCATTAAGTCCACGTATGCAGTATGTGTTTCCTGTTACATGGTGGGAGACCTATAGCTAGTTATGATGTGGCAGGGGGCTTTCCCTGTAGTTGACTGGGCATGGAGTAGCTCAAGACAGTCATACTGTGTGACCAGTCTGGAGGTGTACTTATACATAAAGATGGATAAACCTCCAAACCTCCTTTGGTTCTTTCATGCTCAGTTTGTGGTCCGAATATATTGAAAGCATTGTAGCCCTGCACAGCTGGGGTGCTTTCTGTGCCTTTGAACTATGTCTTGGTGGCTGCACAGGCATTAGCATCTTCCAACGTGAGGAGTGTTTCCAGAGTGTGCAGCTTCTTATTTAGACTCCTAGCATTAAGCAGCAGTAGCTTCAGTTTATCTAGAGAGGATCTGGTTATGTTGGGAGGTTGGTTATTTTGATACTGCCTAAAAAAAAGGCACAATAGAGGTGGCCAATGCCTTTGCCAGTATCTGAAAGCCTAAGGGAGATAGGTGCAGACCATCTCTGACAGAGCAGCCTGACCTGTCAGCCATGTCTTCCTAGGCTGACTGATATTGCATCCCTTTAGAATGACACCAGAAGCTAAGCCATTTGTTAAAGTCAGTCATTTTTTGTTTGTATTGCGGCATCATCTTTGGAGAAGATAGAATGCTGCTTAAGGCTAGACTTATACCTGCCTGTGACACACAATCTGAGAGCTCAGTCATGTTGCTCTTCATATATAGTCCATTGAGTTGTGTCAAGTAATTCACCCCCACATGGACTATGATGGATTCATACCAGTACATGTGGTTGTGTGACTTGAGTAACTTTATCCAAATATGTGATGCAGTGCGAATAACAGAAGACCAGGAACCAAATGGAAAATGCACCAAACAAGCCTGTATACAAACTCCATTTATTGCAGTAAAAACACACCAAGATTAAGCTCTTTCATCTTTAACATAGAAGACTTCGTCGGAATAAAGTACACTGATTCAAGAACCATTTTTATACCAGCACATGTTACACAATAGATAAAATTGAGCCAGTGGTATTTACACAGAATGTTAATATTCAAGCCAACTTAGCTTTTTACAAATAAAACAGTGTTGTATATTAAATACCTTCAGCATATGTTTAGAAATGCAGGCACAGTAATGCATGTAAAATGTTAAAATACTTAGTTTCATATATTTTTCTTTCAGGGCTGGAAGTATTGTCAAGGAATCATTTGTACCTGGTGGAAAATTAGCTGCTAGTCTGAGTTACCAAACCAGCTCTTTTTTACTTAATAAATTCTTCCACCCCCCCCCCAAAAAAAAAAAAAATCTGTGTCCACAGTATCCAAAATACCAAATTTAAAACCTTTAAAATTAGAAGAAGTGAATGAATACCTATATAATGCACTTGTATCCTTCTTGTTTTTAATATATACATGTTCATAGATTCTGCATTTCAATGCCCTCTCCATTTTTCTAACATAGAATTCATTGCACATGTCACATAGAGCAAGATACACCACTCTGGTGATAAAACAATTTATTTTCTTGAATATAACCGTAGATGCCATCTTATTAGTTAGATGGGTTTGAGGTGCATTGAAAAATTAATACATTGGGAGCACCTCCCACAAGGTGTTGTACCACAACCACCTTCTGTTGGTAAATTCAACTTGTTTTCCACAAGATGTTTAATATTTATGACCATCTTGCTGATAAAAACTGGTTTATCTCCCACTGCAGTTAACACATCATTATTTACCCTAAATATACTCCACTTCTTTTTTTAACATGTTTTTCACTTCATATGATATAGGACTGTATTGCACTTTACATGCATGTTCATAAATCTTCGTCCCACCAGGATCTGTGGGGGCTATATTAGTTAATGGGTGGCTTCTTACCAGGGGCTTATATTTTTTTCCCCCATCCTGTGTATACCTCCTCAATAATTTGTTCCACCATCTGTTTGGGGTATCCCCTTTCTAAAAATGGATCTCTTAATGTAAAAAATTCCTGCCTCACATCACTCAATTCTGAAGTCATGCGTGCAATTCTTATAGCCTGTCCTTTGACTAAACTCTCTTTCTGTGAAAGTGGATAGTTGCTCGTGTAATGAAAGTAAGAATTACAAAAAGTACTCTTTACACAATGTTAGATTTGAAAGCTGTAAGTGTATGGGGAATTAGTGTCCAAGTAATGTATACCTCTAATGTTGTAATTATAAGTAAATTCCAAAAAATTAGGTAGTTTTCTCCAGGTGGTTAATAAAGCCAGGGATATCTTCCACTTTTCCCTTCCACAAAGTAAAGGTGTCATCCAAAATCCTGCAATATAACTGGATGTTGTTCCAAAATTCTTTGTGGAATACATATCTTAATTTCCAGCCTAATAGTACTATATTTGCATATGTAAGGGTACAGGCAGCCCCCATGGCAACTCCTCTTGTTTCTTTGAAGTATTGGCCCTCAAATAATACATTATTCTCTAAGATAAGTGCCATCTGTGAAGATTGGGTAAGGATAGATGAATACTATCAGCCTAGCCAGATAGAATTTTGGAGATAATTCTGTCATCTGTAAATATTAATGTAAACCACAGGCTTGTGTCTTAAATGGTAAAAATAATTTTACATGTGGAACTGAAAAAAATGTAACAGTGCACTCTATTGACCAAGTAAAGCATGTTGTGACCCTTTGAAGTTAAAACTCTGAGCCAGTAATTCTAGAGTGAGGCATCCTGCCTATTGTTTTAAGGTCAGAGTTAATGTCTAGAATTTGCATGCATAAATGTCCTTTATTGCTCTGGTTTCTGCCCAGAAGTGAAGAATGTAAATGTAGTTTCTGTTAGCCTGGGAGCCAAGGGAAGTGTGAAGAATGATGTAATGTGAACCAGGAATATGATTTTAAAAACAGAGAGAATCCATGAGCATTAAGCATTTTTGTCTTTACTATCCAACTCACCAGCACTGTCTTGCTCTATATGTAAGTTTATCTTAGACTTGTGTTTTCTCTTAGAAATAGCTAGAGACTAGAAAGATTAGACTAGGGGCAGGATTCACGAAGCCTCCGTGTAAGAGTTATAACTGGCTGCAGTTAAACGGAGTGATGTCAGCATGCTCTGCATATTCATGAGAGCATGCTGAATCACACCTATGTCTAACATGGTCCGTGTAAGACAGTAAGGGGGCGTATCCGTAGGCTGAGCCCTGCAAGCGGACACGCCCCCAGAAGAGTAAAAGTGCCCAAAGTAAACACCCACGACAGAGTCCACGGAAATGTGAATAAACACAACACATGCCCCCACAGGCTATGAACAGAAAATATATAAATGAACATGTGATATATTTTTTTAAATTGTAAAGATGTTTAACCGTGAGTGCGCTGCTTATGCTGGCGTGCCGTAGCGCAGCTACAGTTAGCAGTCAGTGGGAAAGCATATAAGAACTAAATATGCAAAGTAAGCCAAGAAGCAATAGCGTAGCGGTAGAGACGTCGGCTGAAGAGCAGGCATTCATGGTTCGAGCTCCCACAACACCAACTTTTATTTTTAGCAAAATAAGCATGAAACAAGTCCCTGACAAACATGTACACATATAAAATCACATTTTATGTAAAATGTAATGAACTAGTCCATTTATTTTGAAGAAATGTGAGGTGGTAAAACAATAAAAAAATGCCAGATGTGCCTATAGCTGAGCTACAGTTTAACAAGGTGAGTGCATCTGCCCGTAGGTGAGCAGTGGTTTAACAGGTGCAAAATGAGTGCCCGTAGGTGAGCAGTGGTTTCACACGCTGAAACTGTGCCCCGCTAGCTGAGCGTACTATGCGTGCTGACAGCCAAATGAGGCGTAAGCCAGCGCACCCCGTTTGCGTGGAGCTGCGCACCGCGCCAACAAGCTAACCGACAGGCAACGTTGAGCAAGCTGTAACAAAACTGCCTTTACACAGACACACCCCCTAGCCTGTCTAGACAGTCATAAAATATAAAAAGCAGTGGCTAGGTTCGAACCCAGGATACCATGCCACCATAGTCAAGGTAGTGAACCACTAAGCTACGACAGCTGTACTCAGAAATGCAGTAATAGCAAATATATAGGAATGAATAGAAAGTGGAGCATGACAAAGCAGGTTTTGTGAATGGATACAATTCCAAAATGGCCAATCACAGATAAGTGCGGGAAAAACGGCATATATAAGCCCCATAGGCGGGACTACACAGCATAAACGATTGTAGAACTGACTTTCAGCCAGAATGTCAGGTGTAGGTGAGGGTAGTTGCTTTCGAGCACAGAGGTGGGGCGTTGAGGAGTCCAGATACATGGTCTGGCTCCTAGGCCACAATCATAAGGCCCAACTCATGCAGGGCCAGGTCCTGTGGGGAGCATATAGGGCTGAGGCATGAGACCGATTGACTCTTGATCTTACCAGTGCCACAGGGATTCCAAGGACTGGTGAGCAGGTCCATCACCACCATGCGGGCCTAAAGAGATGCAAGCAGGACCAATTGAACCTTTGGATCCAGGAGGCCCGGCAAATGCCTAACGCCCCACTACTGAGTAAGTTACATTTAATTATGTATGTAAGAAATTAAATTAGCTGATATTATGGAGATGTGTATTCCAATATTACTTAATTTATATTACAGCTGCAGGTGTCCGTTCTGCGAACCGCAGAGCCTATGGCGATAGGCTGGTGTGGTTGCGCCACCAGGCAGGTCAGTAATCCACTCCCAGTAACTGTAAAGAAATATAAAAGTATGACAGTTAGCAAAGAGTGCAGTGTAGTCACTAAGTAATAAAATGTGGAAGTAACAGTGTAAAAGTGTTTGCAAGTATTGCTTGATTACAAAAGTGTGTTGCAGTCTGAAATCCAAACAGAAAAATTAAAATGACCGAAATAAAGTCTGAAATAAAGATGCCCCACCTATAATATCATAGTGCACAACCTGCAGCAGGCTGTCAAATAACCAAAAACATTCTACCTCAGTCACAACATAACCTATTCCACACCACCCCCTCTTTCAGCCTATCACCAGTGCCCACCTCAACTATCAAAAAACTCCTCCTAAAACTAAAGCCAACCACACTAGCAGCTGATAACATACCTGCTGCATACCTAAAAATGGCTAGTGACTCCTTATCATATCCTGTCTCCATCCTTATCAACCGCTCCATACTAGAATCCTACATACCCAAACTCTGGAAAGTATCTCGCATCATTCCTCTCCATAAAGGAGGTAATTCTTATGAATTCTCCAACTACCGACCTATTGCCATCCTTTGCCCCTTATCCAAAATTCTTGAGAAATGCATCCACTTGCAAGTGATGACATTTCTTAACACACACAATCTACTATCTACCACACAACACGGTTTCCGTCCACATCACAGCACTACCACAGCCCTTTTATCTTTCACTAATTATATAAACCTTCACAGGAATGATAACAAATATGTATCAGCCATTTTCCTAGACCTCTCAAAAGCATTTGATATGGTCTCCCACTCCATTCTACTAGACTCACTAACATCATTATCCTTCACCTCCTCTACTATGGCCTGGTTCAGAAGCTACTTGTCTGACAGGCAACAATCAGTCCAGTGGAAAGGAACTCTGTCTACACAACTTCCAGCCACCATAGGTGTCCCACAGGGCTCTATACTGGGCCCGCTGTTGTTCTCTATTTTCACAAATAACCTCAAATGCTCTACACAACATGCCACACTCATACAATATGCAGATGATTCAACTCTGATCTGCTCCGCCTCATCTCCCACCACCCTTCTTTCACTCACTCAAGATACCTTTATCTCAGTAGAAAAATGGATATCTGGGATCCAACTAATTCTAAATCCCAAAAAGACAAAACTGCTACTATTTACCCCTAATAGATCAAAAAAACCCTCTCCTTTACCATAACCTCTAATGACGGCACCACCATCTCCCCTTCTAACCACACCAAACTTCTGGGCATTGAAATAGACAATAATCTCCACTTTGATGTTCACATCTCACATACCATAAAACTAGTACACAAAAAACTAGGCTCCCTATACAGGCATAAGTCCTTTCTCTCACAAAAAGCAAGAGTCACTCTTGCACAAAGCCACCTCCTCTCAACTCTATTATATGCAGCACCAATCTTTACCCAAATCAGACAATGTGACCTAGACGAACTAGAATCATGCTACAATAAAATAGCCAAGTTTGCTACTAACTCAACCTATAGAACCCATCACTGTGCTGCACTAAAAGAACTAAAATGGCTTGAGCTACCACAGCTACTTAACTATCACCAGCTGGGCACAGCCTACAATATTCTCAAATATCTTGAAAACCCCCTCATTATCCAACCTACTTACTATCTATACTACAAACCGATACCTAAGATCCAGTGAAAAATCTCTCCTCTCCATCACCAAGGCTAACAATAATGCAGGGAAAGCGCTGTACTCCCACACTGTTGCCAGAAATTGGAACTCTCTTCCCCTATCTGTGTCCACTGCCCTCCACATCCATATTCAAAACTCCCTCAAATCGCACCTTCTTAGTACATGGTTATGCCCTTGTATCACATAACCCTACCCATACTACTATTAACTCCCAAATTCCCTCTGATCACATGCTGGAGCTCTGATCCCCTGTAGGCTTGGTCATCTGAAAGGGTACTTTTAACTGTAGAATCTTACTTGATATATTTTCTTTTCTTACCAAAGTATGACTGACATTGTCTTTTTACCCATGTTCTATATCTTTTACCTGGAGTGTTTTTATTAATTCTTGTTATATTACTATGCTCAGCATACATGATGTAACCTGTTTTGTGTATTATGCTGGATGTACTGTATTTGTATAACTTGATGTTGGAGCTTTTCTCCCCGGGCCTCCGCTGAAAATGGACCTGGTCCAGTCGGAATTTCCCGGTTAACAAATGTAAAATAAATAAAATAAGTAAATGAGCAACTCACATGTGTGAAATATATCCCTGTTGAAATACTGAAACATGACAGAAGAGACTGCTGGAAAGGATTGTAATAACTACAGGTAAAACATGTCAAAGCCTAGAAGTAAGTACCATCCTGAATAGTAAAATGAAAACAAGTGAGAGGGTGTGAGAAAGAGTTATGAATCCACCAATAAAGTAGTAATAACCCCTGTATAAAGTATACTGCAGTCAGGACAGAATTAAATGAATGTGACAAGTAGAACCAAACTGCGAAATGTGTCCAAAGTGTTGCTGCAGCTGGAATGTGTATCCCAAAATCTGGATATGTTGCTCTCAGTCTGCAATATGCAGATAGTATGATTGTCTGAAATATCAAACATCCACAGTTGTCTATAGCTATATAAAGCAAATGTAGCAGGATGATGGAGCTGAACTAAGCCAGATATGAACGTGTATGAATAACAATAAAATGTATATTGATGTAGCAGTAACAGTCCTATCACCAAACTGAAGTAGTTATCATATAGGAAACTGTAGTTAGCACAGTAGTGTGTATATATCTGTAGCTATTAGAAATGTACAGGATATGATTGGTATTCGAAGGTGTTAATAATATTTTCTTCACCCCACCCTATAACCACATATAATCCATTCCACGTGAAAATGGTATGTGCAATTACAATTAACACCCCTGGACATTTGTCCTGATGGGTCATAAATATTTGCATGTCCGTTGATGCATCTGCCCTGTTCATACATCCAAACCTGATGGCCTGTTGCCATCAGTCAACCCTGCATGTTGTTGGACTGTGTATTGCTGTTCCAATTATGCATGTGTTATGCTTGCTGTTCAGTGGTGTGAATATCTGGGTGTTTGGTTAATGGGAATACTAATGCATGCTGTTACAACTAATTGCGAATGGTATTGTATGTTACTAACCCAAACTGTCATGACATAATGCAAAACATAGGACGACAGGGAAGGTGGGTTCCAGCGGACCCACCTCTCCCACCTCAGCTGGCGAGTGCTCCTGGCACTAGTGCCCAGTCTGGACCCTCCTCCGGTGGCCCTGTGCCACCTGCGGGTGGAAGCGCTGCAGGGGATGGGGCCCGTCCCCCCTCTGCAAGCGTGGCCGGAGGAGAACCACCACTCACCCTCCGTAGCGTCCGGACTGTGGTGCGTAGGGAGATCCAGGACTCTGTTCTTGAGCCCCTACGCCAGCTTGAGGCACAGGTGGCGCAACTTACGGGCATGCCTGTTGCCCGGCCTACACAACCCCCAGCACAGCCCCATCCTGGGCAGTGAAGGAACAGTGGCAACTGCCCATGGGTGGGGATATCAGTTCCACTGTTGCCATCTGTGGACTCATGGGTTCTGGATATCCAAACCTCCGTCCCCATCAATTGTGTAAGCCCCCCACACGTGTCATACACCGCCTCTATATGCGCCTTGTTTGACTTGTCTGTTGACCTACCCGACCTACCTCCCCAGCTATACCGACTTCCTTCACCTGACATACCACTCACCTGAAAAAAAAAAAAAAAGGGCACTCTGTACCCACAAAATAATTACACCCCATACATAGCTGCCCATTCCGCACATATATCTACCAGACATGGAATTATCAATTACAATTGGCTGTACAACAAGTATTATTGTTGTCCTTACATCTCTCTCAGGGGTGGAAGGTATCA